>NW_027554112.1:0-113839 GCF_045843805.1 Urocitellus parryii | reverse complement strand
CGGAAACCTCAGCAAACATTTTTTCACCCAATCTTGATGATACTGGCAGGTAATGATCAGTACACCAGTCCCACTTGGCTCAGCAAATTTCGTTCTTCTAGGTTAAACTGTTCGTTTGCAGTAACCGTTTTCATGTTTAGTTTTCACTATGTTTTCTCCTATATGGATACATGTAGTTGGAACTCTAAATCAAACACGGTTTGTGCTAGCTCTTTGAAACTTAGCACAATAATGAAATTCCAAGTTCTATCGCTATGGTTTATGTCCTATTTTAGAAGCCTCAAGCAGCGACTGACGAGAACCACTTTCATTGAAAGGGGTTGCGAAGGTTCCGAAAAAGTACGAGTTTCCGGAAATCTCATCAAACATTTTTTCACCCAATCTTGATGATACTGGCAGGTAATGATCAGGACACCAATCCCACTTGGCTCACCAAATTTCGTTCTTCTAGGTTAAACCGTTCGTTTGCAGTAACCGTTTTCATGTTTAGGTTTCACTCTGGTTTCCCCTATATGGATACATGTAGTTGGAACCCTAAATCAAACATGGTTTGTGCTAGCTCTTTGAAACTTGGCACAATAATGTAGTTCCAAGTTCTATCGCTATGGTTTGTGTCCTATTGAAGTAGCCCAAGCAGAGACTGACGAGAATCACTTTCATTGAAAGGGGTTGCCAAGCTTCCGAAAAACTACAAGTTTCCGGAAATCTCAGCAAACATTTTTTCACCCAATCTTGATGATACTGGCACGTAATGATAAGTACACCAATCCAACTTGCTCACCAAATTTCGTTCTTCTAGGTTAAAACCGTTCGTTTGCAGTAACCGTTTTCATGTTTAGGTTTCACTTTGTTTTCTCCTATATGGATACATGTAGTTGGAAGTATAAATCAAACACGGTTTGGGCTAGCTCTTTGAAACTTGGCACAATAATGTAGTTCCAAGTTCTATCGCTATGGTTTATGTCCTTTCAAGGAGCCCCAAGCAGAGACTGACGAGAATCACTTTCATTGAAAGGGTTGCTAAACTTCCGAAAAAGTACGAGTTTCCGGAAATCTCATCAAACATTTTATCACCCAATATTGATGATACTGGCAGATAATGATCAGTAAACCAATCCTACTTGGCTCACCAAATTCGTTCTTCTAGGTTAAACCATTCGTTTGCAGTAACCGTTTTCATGTTTAGGTTTCACTCTGTTTTCTCCTATATGGATACTTGTAGTTGGAATTCTAAATCAAACATGGTTTGTGCTAGCTCTTTGAAACTTGGCACAATAATGAAATTCCAAGTTCTATCCCTATGGTTTATGTTCTATTGAAGGAGCCCCAAGCAGAGACTGACGAGAAGCACTTTCATTGAAAGGGGTTGCCAAACTTCCGAAAAACTACGAGTTTCCGGAAATCTCAGCAAACATTTTTTCACCCAATCTTGATGATACTGGCAGGTAATGATCAGGACACCAATCCCACTTGGGTCACCAAATTTCGTTCTTCTATGTTTAACCGTTCGTTTGCAGTAACCGTTTTCATGTTTAGGTTTCACTCTGTATTCTCCTATATGGATACATGTAGTTGGAACTCTAAATCAAACACGGTTTGTGCTAGCTCTTTGAAACTTGGCACAATAATGTAGTTCTGAGTTCTATCACTATGGTTTGTGTCCTATTGAAGTAGCCCCAAGCAGGCACTTACGAGAATCACTTCATTGAAAGGGGTTGCCATGCATCCGAAAAACTACGTGTTTCCGGAAATCTCAGCAAACATTTTTTCACCCAATCTTGATGATACTGGCAGGTAATGATCAGTACACCAATCCCACTTGGCTCACCAAATTTCGTTCTTCTAGGTTAAACCGTTCGTTTGCAGTAACGGTTTTCATGTTTAGGTTTCACTCTGTTTTCTCCTATATGGATACATGTAGTTGGAAGTATAAATCAAACACGGTTTGTGCTACCTCTTTGAAACTTGGCACAATAATAAAGTTCCAAGTTCTGTCACTATGGTTTGTGTCCTATTGAAGGAGCCCCAAGCAGAGACTGACGAGAATCACTTTCATTGAAAGGGGTTGCCAAGCTTCCGAAAAACTACGAGTTCCCTGAAATCTCAGCAAACATTTTTTCACCCAATCTTGATGATACTGGCAGGTAATGATCAGTACACCAGTCCCACTTGGCTCACCAAATTTCGTTCTTCTAGGTTAAACCGTTCGTTTGCACTAACCGTTTCATGTTTAGGTTTCACTCTGTTTTCTCCTATATGGATACATGAAGTCGGAACTCTAAATCAAACATGGTTTGTGCAAGCTCTTTGAAACTTCTCAAAATAATGAAATTCTAAGTTCTATCGCTATGGTTTATGTCCTATTTTAGGAGCCTCAAGCAGAGACTGACGAGAATCACTTACATTGAAAGGGTTGCCAAACTTCCGAAAAACTACGAGTTTCCGGAAATCTCATCAAACATTTTTTCACCCAATCTTGATGATACTGGCAGGTAATGATCAGGACACCAATCCCACTTGGCTCACCAAATTTCGTTCTTCCAGGTTAAACCGTTCGTTTGCAGTAACCGTTTTCATGTTTAGGTTTCACTCTGTTTTCCCCTATATGGATACATGTAGGTGGAACTCTAAATCAAACAGGGTTTGTGCTAGCTCTTTGAAACTTGGCACAATAATGTAGTTCCAAGTTCTATCGCTAGGGTTTGTGTCCTATTGAAGTAGCCCCAAGCAGAGACTGACGAGAATCACTTTCATTGAAAGGGGTTGCCAAGCTTCCGAAAAACTACGAGTTTCCGGAAATCTCATCAAACATTTTTTCCCCCAATCTTGATGATAATGGCACGTAATGATCAGTACACAATTCCCACTTGGCTCACCAAATTTCGTTCTTCTAGGTTAAACCGTTCGTTTGCAGTAACCGTTTTCATGTTTAGGTTTCACTCTGTTTTCTCGTATATGGATACATGTAGTTGGAACTCTAAATCAAACACGGTTTGTGCTAGCTCTTTGAAACTTGGCACAATAATGAAGTTCCAAGTTCTATCACTATGGTTTGTGTCCTATTGAAGGATCCCCAAGCAGAGACTGAGGAGAATCATTTTCATTTAAAGGGGTTGCCAAACATCCAAAAAACTACGAGTTTCCTGAAATCTCAGCAAACATTTTTTCACCCAATCTTGATGATACTGGCAGTAATGATCAGTACACCAGTCCCACTTGGCTCACCAAATTTCGTTCTTCTAGGTTAAACCGTGCCTTTGCACTAACCGTTTTCATGTTTAGGTTTCACTCTGTTTTCTCCTATATGGATACATGAAGTCGGAACTCTAAATCAAACAGGGTTTGTACTAGCTCATTGAAACTTGGCACAATAATGGGTTCCAAGTTCTATCGCTATGGTTTGTGTCCTATTGAAGTAGCCCAAGGCAGAGACTGACGAGAATCACTTTCATTAAAGGGGTTGCCAAACTTCCCCAAAACTATGAGTTTCCGGAAATCTCATCCAACATTTTTTCACCCAAACTTGATGATACTGGCAGGTAAAGATCAGGACACCAATCCCACTTGGCTCACCAAATTTCGTTCTTCTAGGTTAAACCGTTCGTTTGCAGTAACCGTTTTCATGTTTAGGTTTCACTCTGTTTTCTCTTATATGGATAACTGTAGTTGGAACTCTAAATCAAACTCGGTTTGTGCTAGCTCTTTGAAACTTGGCAAAATAATGTAGTTCCAAGTTCTATCACTATGGTTTGTGTCCTATTGAAGTAGCCCCAAGCAGAGACTGACGAGAGTCTCTTTCATTGAAAGGGGTTGCCAATCTTCCGAAAAACTACGAGTTTTCTGAAATCTCAGCAAACATTTTTTCACCCAATCTTGATGATACTGGCAGGTAATGATCAGTACACCAATACCACTTGGCTCACCAAATTTCGTTCTTCTAGGTTAAACCGTTCCTTTTCAGTAACCATTTTCATGTTTAGGTTTCACTCTGTTTTCTCCTATATGGATACATGTAGTTGGAACTCTAAATCAAACACGGTTTGTGATAGCTCTTTGAAACTTGGCACAATAATGAAGTTCCAAGTTCTATCGCTATGGTTTGTGTCCTATTCAAGGAGCCCCAAGCAGAGACTGAGGAGAATCACTTTCATTGAAAGGGGTTGAAAAACTTCCCAAAAACTACGAGTTTCCGGAAATCTCATCAAACATTTTTTCACCCAAATTTGATGATTCTGGCAGGTAATGATCAGTACACAAATCCCACTTGGCTCACCAAATTTCGTTCTTCTAGGTTAAACCATTCCTTTGCAGTAACCGTTTTCATGTTTAGGTTTCACTGATGTCTCCTATATGGATACATGTAGTTGGAACTCTAAATCAAACACGTTTTGTCCTAGCTCTTTGTAACATGGCACAATAATGTAGTTCCAAGTTCTATCGCTATGGTTTGTGTCCTATTGAAGTCGCCCAAAGCAGAGACTGACGAGAATCACTTTCATTGAAAGGGTTGCCAAGCTTCCAAAAAACTACGAGTTTCCTGACACCTCAGGAAACATTTTTCACCCACTCTTGATGATACTGGCAGGTAATGATCAGTACACCAGTCCCACTTGGCTCAGCAAATTTCGTTCTTCTAGGTTAAACTGTTCGTTTGCAGTAACCGTTTTCATGTTTAGTTTTCACTATGTTTTCTCCTATATGGATACATGTAGTTGGAACTCTAAATCAAACACGGTTTGTGCTAGCTCTTTGAAACTTAGCACAATAATGAAATTCCAAGTTCTATCGCTATGGTTTATGTCCTATTTTAGGAGCCTCAAGCAGCGACTGACGAGAACCACTTTCATTGAAAGGGCTTGCGAAGGTTCCGAAAAAGTACGAGTTTCCGGAAATCTCATCAAACATTTTTTCACCCAATCTTGATGATACTGGCAGGTAATGATCAGGACACCAATCCCCCTTGGCTCACCAAATTTCGTTCTTCTAGGTTAAACCGTTCCTTTTCAGTAACCATTTTCATGTTTAGGTTTCACTCTGTTTTCTCCTATATGGATACATGTAGTTGGAACTCTAAATCAAACACGGTTTGTGCTAGCTCTTTGAAACTTGGCACAATAATGTCGATCCAAGTTCTATCGCTATGGATTGCGTCCTATTGAAGGAGCCCCAAGCAGAGACTGACGAGAATCACTTTCATTGAAAGGGGTTGCCAAGCTTCCAAAAAATTACGAGTTTCCTGAAATCTGAGCAAACATTTTTTCACACAATCTTGATGATATTGGCAGGTAATGATCAGAACAGCCATCCCACTTGGCTCACCAAATTTCATTCTTCTAGATCAGACCATTCCTTTGCAGTAACCGTTTTTATTTTTAGGTTTCACTCTGTTTTCTCCTATATGGATACATGTATTTGGAACTCTAAATCAAACACGGTTTGTGCTAGCTCTTTGAAACTTGGCACAATAATGTAGTTCCAAGTGCTATCGCTATGGTTTGTGTCCTATTGAGGAAGCCCCAAGCAGAGACTGACGAGAGTCTCTTTCATTGAAAGGGGTTGCCAATCTTCCGAAAAACTACGAGTTTTCTGAAATCTCAGCAAACATTTTTTCACCCAATCTTGATGATACTGGCAGGTAATGATCAGTACACGAATCCAACTTGGCTCACCAAATTTCGTTCTACTAGGTTAAACCCTTCCTTTGCAGTAACCGTTTTCATGTTTAGGTTTCACTCTGTTTTCTCCTATATGGATACATGTAGTTGGAACTCTAAATGAAACACGGTTTGTGCTAGCTCTTTGAAACTTGGCACAATAATGAAGTTCCAAGTTCTATCGCTATGGTTTATGTCCTATTCAAGGAGCCTCAAGCAGAGACTGACGAGAATCACTTTCATTGAAAGGGGTTGCCAAACTTCCCCAAAACTACGAGTTTCCGGAAATCTCATCCAACATTTTTTCACCCAATCTTGATTTTACTGGCAGGTAAAGATCAGGACACCAATCCCACTTGGCTCACCAAATTTCGTTCTTCTAGGTTAAACCGTTCGTTTGCAGTAACCGTTTTCATGTTTAGGTTTCACTCTGTTTTCTCTTATATGGATAACTGTAGTTGGAACACTAAATCAAACTCGGTTTGTGCTAGCTCTTTGAAACTTGGCAAAATAATGTAGTTCCAAGTTCTATCACTATGGTTTGTGTCCTATTGAAGTAGCCCCAAGCAGAGACTGACGAGAGTCTCTTTCATTGAAAGGGGTTGCCAATCTTCCGAAAAACTACGAGTTTTCTGAAATCTCAGCAAACATTTTTTCACCCAATCTTGATGATACTGGCAGGTAATGATCAGTACACCAATACCACTTGGCTCACCAAATTTCGTTCTTCTAGGTTAAACCGTTCCTTTTCAGTAACCATTTTCATGTTTAGGTTTCACTCTGTTTTCTCCTATATGGATACATGTAGTTGGAACTCTAAATCAAACACGGTTTGTGCTAGCTCTTTGAAACTTGGCACAATAATGTCGATCCAAGTTCTATCGCTATGGATTGCGTCCTATTGAAGGAGCCCCAAGCAGAGACTGACGAGAATCACTTTCATTGAAAGGGGTTGCCAAGCTTCCAAAAATTACGAGTTTCCTGAAATCTGAGCAAACATTTTTTCACACAATCT
Organism: Urocitellus parryii; assembly: GCF_045843805.1. Classification (NCBI taxonomy): domain Eukaryota; kingdom Metazoa; phylum Chordata; class Mammalia; order Rodentia; family Sciuridae; genus Urocitellus; species Urocitellus parryii. The sequence goes on along the minus strand of NW_027554112.1, from coordinate 107,170 downwards.
TGATGATATTGGCAGGTAATGATCAGAACAGCCATCCCACTTGGCTCACCAAATTTCATTCTTCTAGATCAGACCATTCCTTTGCAGTAACCGTTTTTATTTTTAGGTTTCACTCTGTTTTCTCCTATATGGATACATGTATTTGGAACTCTAAATCAAACACGGTTTGTGCTAGCTCTTTGAAACTTGGCACAATAATGTAGTTCCAAGTGCTATCGCTATGGTTTGTGTCCTATTGAGGAAGCCCCAAGCAGAGACTGACGAGAGTCTCTTTCATTGAAAGGGGTTGCCAATCTTCCGAAAAACTACGAGTTTTCTGAAATCTCAGCAAACATTTTTTCACCCAATCTTGATGATACTGGCAGGTAATGATCAGTACACGAATCCAACTTGGCTCACCAAATTTCGTTCTACTAGGTTAAACCCTTCCTTTGCAGTAACCGTTTTCATGTTTAGGTTTCACTCTGTTTTCTCCTATATGGATACATGTAGTTGGAACTCTAAATGAAACACGGTTTGTGCTAGCTCTTTGAAACTTGGCACAATAATGAAGTTCCAAGTTCTATCGCTATGGTTTATGTCCTATTCAAGGAGCCTCAAGCAGAGACTGACGAGAATCACTTTCATTGAAAGGGGTCGCCAAGCTTCCAAAAAACTACGAGTTTCCTGACACCTCAACAAATATTGTTTCACCCAATCTTGATGATACTTGCAGGTAATGATCATTACACCAATAGCACTTGGCTCACCAAATTTCGTTCTTCTAGGTTAAACCGTTCCTTTGCAGTAACCGTTTTCATTTTTAGGTTTCACTCTGTTTTCTCCTATATGGATACATATAGTTGGAACTCTAAATCAAACACGGTTGGTGCTAGCTCTTTGAAACTTGGCACAATAATGTAGTTCCAAGTTCTATTGCTACGGTTTGTGTCCTATTGAAGGAGCCCCAAGCAGAGACTGACGAGAATCTCTTTCATTGAAAGGGGTTGCCAAACTTCCCCAAAACTACGAGTTTCCGGAAATCTCATCCAACATTTTTTCACCCAATCTTGATGATACTGGCAGGTAAAGATCAGGACACCAATCCCACTTGGCTCACCAAATTTCGTTCTTCTAGGTTAAACCGTTCGTTTGCAGTAACCGTTTTTATTTTTAGGTTTCACTCTGTTTTCTCCTATATGGATACATGTATTTGGAACTCTAAATCAAACACGGTTTGTGCTAGATCTTTGAAACTTGGCAAAATAATGTAGTTCCAAGTTCTATCACTATGGTTTGTGTCCTATTGAAGTAGCCCCAAGCAGAGACTGACGAGAGTCTCTTTCATTGAAAGGGGTTGCCAATCTTCCGAAAAACTACGAGTTTTCTGAAATCTCAGCAAACATTTTTTCACCCAATCTTGATGATACTGGCAAGTAATGATCAGAACAGCCATCCCACTTGGCTCACCAAATTTCATTCTTCTAGATCAGACCATTCCTTTGCAGTAAACGTTTTATTTTTAGGTTTCACTCTGTTTTCTCCTATATGGATACATGTATTTGGAACTCTAAATCAAACACGGTTTGTGCTAGCTCTTTGAAACTTGGCACAATAATGTAGTTCCAAGTGCTATCGCTATGGTTTGTGTCCTATTGAGGAAGCCCCAAGCAGAGACTGACGAGAGTCTCTTTCATTGAAAGGGGTTGCCAATCTTCCCCAAAACTACGAGTTTCCGGAAATCTCATCCAACATTTTTTCACCCAATCTTGATGATACTGGCAGGTAAAGATCAGGACACCAATCCCACTTGGCTCACCAAATTTCGTTCTTCTAGGTTAAACCGTTCGTTTGCAGTAACCGTTTTTATTTTTAGGTTTCACTCTGTTTTCTCCTATATGGATACATGTATTTGGAACTCTAAATCAAACACGGTTTGTGCTAGCTCTTTGAAACTTGGCAAAATAATGTAGTTCCAAGTTCTATCACTATGGTTTGTGTCCTATTGAAGTAGCCCCAAGCAGAGACTGACGAGAGTCTCTTTCATTGAAAGGGGTTGCCAATCTTCCGAAAAACTAGGAGTTTTCTGAAATCTCAGCAAACATTTTTTCACCCAATCTTGATGATACTGGCAGGTAATGATCAGAACCAGCCATCCCACTTGGCTCACCAAATTTCATTCTTCTAGATCAGACCATTCCTTTGCAGTAACCGTTTTTATTTTTAGGTTTCACTCTGTTTTCTCCTATATGGATACATGTATTTGGAACTCTAAATCAAACACGGTTTGTGCTAGCTCTTTGAAACTTGGCACAATAATGTAGTTCCAAGTGCTATCGCTATGGTTTGTGTCCTATTGAGGAAGCCCCAAGCAGAGACTGACGAGAGTCTCTTTCATTGAAAGGGGTTGCCAATCTTCCGAAAAACTACGAGTTTTCTGAAATCTCAGCAAACATTTTTTCACCCAATCTTGATGATACTGGCAGGTAATGATCAGTACACGAATCCAACTTGGCTCACCAAATTTCGTTCTACTAGGTTAAACCCTTCCTTTGCAGTAACCGTTTTCATGTTTAGGTTTCACTCTGTTTTCTCCTATATGGATACATGTAGTTGGAACTCTAAATGAAACACGGTTTGTGCTAGCTCTTTGAAACTTGGCACAATAATGAAGTTCCAAGTTGTATCGCTATGGTTTATGTCCTATTCAAGGAGCCTCAAGCAAAGACTGACGAGAATCACTTTCATTGAAAGGGGTCGCCAAGCTTCCAAAAAACTACGAGTTTCCTGACACCTCAGCAAATATTGTTTCACCCAATCTTGATGATACTTGCAGGTAATGATCATTACACCAATAGCACTTGGCTCACCAAATTTCGTTCTTCTAGGTTAAACCGTTCCTTTGCAGTAACCGTTTTCATTTTTAGGTTTCACTCTGTTTTCTCCTATATGGATACATATTTGGAACTCTAAATCAAACACGGTTGGTGCTAGCTCTTTGAAACTTGGCACAATAATGTAGTTCCAAGTGCTATCGCTATGGTTTGTGTCCTATTGAGGAAGCCCCAAGCAGAGACTGACGAGAGTCTCTTTCATTGAAAGGGGTTGCCAATCTTCCGAAAAACTACGAGTTTTCTGAAATCTCAGCAAACATTTTTTCACCCAATATTGATGATACTGGCAGGTAATGATCAGTACAGCAGTCCCACTTGACTCACCAAATTTCGTTCTTCTGGATTAAATCGTTCCTTTACAGTAACCGTTTTCATGTTTAGGTTTCACTCTGTTTTCCCCTATATGGATACATGCATTTGGAACTCTAAATCAAACAGGGTTTGTGCTAGCTCATTGAAACTTGGCACAATAATGTAGTTCCAAGTTCTATCGCTAGGGTTTGTGTCCTATTGAAGTAGCCCCAAGCAGAGACTGACGAGAATCACTTTCATTGAAAGGGGTTGCCAAACTTCCCCAAAACTACGAGTTTCCGGAAATCTCATCCAACATTTTTTCACCCAATCTTGATGATACTGGCAGGTAAAGATCAGGACACCAATCCCACTTGGCTCACCAAATTTCGTTCTTCTGGATTAAATCGTTCCTTTACAGTAACCGTTTTTATTTTTAGGTTTCACTCTGTTTTCTCCTATATGGATACATGTATTTGGAACTCTAAATCAAACAGGGTTTGTGCTAGCTCTTTGAAACTTGTCACAATAATATAGTTCCAAGTTCTATGGCTATGGTTTGTGTCCTATTGAAGTAGCCCCAAGCAGAGACTGACGAGACTCACTTTCATTGAAAGGGGTTGCCAAGCTTCCAAAAAACTACGAGTTTCCTGAAATCTCAGCAAACATTTTTTCACCCAATATTGATGATACTGGCAGGTAATGATCACTACACCAATCCCACTTGGCTCACCAAATTTCGTTCTTCTAGGTTAAACCGTTCCTTTGCAGTAACCGTTTTCATGTTTAGGTTTCACTCTCTTTTCTCTTATATGGATACATATAATTGGAACGCGAGATCAAACACGGTTTGTGCTAGCTCTTTGAAACTTGGCACAATAATGTAGTTCCATGTTCTATCGCTATGGTTTGTGTCCTATTGAAGTAGCCCCAAGCAGAGACTGAGGAGAATCACTTTCATTGAAAGGGGTTGCCAAGCTTCCACAAAACTATGAGTGTCCTGGAATCTCAGCAAATATTTTTTCACCCAATCTTGATGATACTGGCAGTAATGATCATTGCACTAATCCCACTTGGATCACCAAATTTCGTTCTTCTAATTGAAACCGTTCCTTTGCAGTAACCGTTTTCATGTTTAGGTTTCACTCTGTTTTCTCCTATATGGATACATGCAGTTGGAACTCTAAATCAAACACGGTTTTTGCTAGCTCTTTGAAACTTGGCACAATAATGTAATTCCAAGTTCTATCGCTATGGTTTGTGTCCTATTGAATTAGCCCAAAGCAGAGACTGACGACAATCACTTTCATTGAAAGGGGTTGAAAAGCTTCAAACAACTACGAGTTTCCTGAAATCTCAGCAAATATTTTTTCACCCAATCTTGATGATACTGGCAGGTAATGATCAGTACACCTATCCCACTTGGCTCACCAAATTTCGTTCTTATAGGTTAAACCGTTCCTTTGAAATAACTGTTTTCATGTTTAGGTTTCACTCTGTTTTCTCCTATATGGATACATGTAGTTGGAACTCTAAATCAAACACGGTTTGTGCTAGCTCTTTGAAACTTGCCACAATAATGTAGTTCCAAGTTCTATTGCTATGGTTTGTGTCCTATTGAAGTAGCCCCAAGCAGAGACTGACGAGACTCACTTTCATTGAAAGGGGATGCCAAGCTTCCAAAAAACTACGAGGTTCCTGAAATCTCAGCAAACATTTTTTCACATAATCTTGATGATACTGGCAGGTAATGATCACTACACCAATCCCACTTGGCTCACCAAATTTCGTTCTTCTAGGTTAAACCGTTCCTTTGCAGTAACCGTTTACATGTTTAGGTTTCACTCTGTTTTCTCCTATATGCATACATGTAGTTGGAACTCTAAATCAAACACGGTTTGTGCTAGCTCTTTGAAACTTGGCACAATAATGTAGTTCCAAGTTCTATCGCTATGGTTTTTGTCCTATTGAAGTAGCCCCAAGCAAAGACTGAGGAGAATCACTTTCATTGAAAGGGGTTGCCAAGCTTCCACAAAACTACGAGTGTCCTGGAATCTCAGCAAATATTTTTTCACCCAATCTTGATGATACTGGCAGGTAATGATCATTGCACTAATCCCACTTGGATCACCAAATTTCGTTCTTCTAATTGAAACCGTTCCTTTGCAGTAACCGTTTTCATGTTTAGGTTTCACTCTGTTTTCTCCTATATGGATACATGTAGTTGGAACTCTAAATGAAACACGGTTTTTGCTAGCTCTTTGAAACTTGGCACAATAATGTAATTCCAAGTTCTATCGCTATGGTTTGTGTCCTATTGAAGTAGCCCAAAGCAGAGACTGACGAGAATCACTTTCATTGGAAGGGGTTGCCAAACTTCCAAAAAACGACGAGTTTCCTGAAATCTCAGCAAATATTTTTTCACCCAATCTTGATGGTACTTGCAGGTAATGATCAGTACACCTATCTCACTTGGCTCACCAAATTTCGTTCTTATAGGTTAAACCGTTCCTTTGAAATAACTGTTTTCATGTTTAGGTTTCACTCTGTTTTCTCCTATATGGATACATGTAGTTGGAACTCTAAATCAAACACGGTTTGTGCTAGCTCTTTGAAACTTGCCACAATAATGTAGTTCCAAGTTCTATCGCTATGGTTTGTGTCCTATTGAAGTAGCCCCAAGCAGAGACTGACAAGACTCACTTTCATTGGAAGGGGATGCCAAGCTTCCAAAAAACTACGAGGTTCCGGAAATCTCAGCAAACATTTTTTCACCCAATCTTGATGATACTGGCAGGTAATGATCACTACACCAATCCCACTTGGCTCACCAAATTTCGTTCTTCTAGGTTAAACCGTTCCTTTGCAGTAACCATTTTCATGTTTAGGTTTCACCTTGTTTTCTCCTATATGGATACATGTAGTAGGAACTCTAAATCAAACACGGTTTGTGCTAGCTCTTGAAACTTGCACAATAATATTGTTCCAAGTTCTATCGCTATGATTTGTGTGCTATTGAAATAGCCCCAAACAGAGACTGAGGAGAATCACTTTCATTGAAAGGGGTTGCCAAGCTTCCACCAAACTACGAGTGTCCTGGAATCTCAGCAAATATTTTTTCACCCAATCTTGATGATACTGGAAGGTAATGATCAGGACACCAATCCCACTTGGTTCTCCAAATTTCGTTCTTCTAGGTTAAACCGTTCCTTTGCAGGAACCGTTTTCATGTTTAGGTTTCATTCCGTTTTCTCCTATATGGATACATGTAGTTGGAACTCTAAATCAAACACGGTTTTTGCTAGCTCTTTGAAACTTGGCACAATAATGTAGTTCCAAGTTCTATCGCTATGGATTGTGTCCTATTGAAGTACCCCCAAGCAGAGACTGACGACAATCACTTTCATTGAAAGGGGTTGAAAAGCTTCAAACAACTACGAGTTTCCTGAAATCTCAGCAAATATTTTTTCACCCAATCTTGATGATACTGGCAGGTAATGATCAGTACACCTATCCCACTTGGCTCACCAAATTTCGTTCTTATAGGTTAAACCGTTCCTTTGAAATAACTGTTTTCATGTTTAGGTTTCACTCTGTTTTCTCCTATATGGATACATGTAGTTGGAACTCTAAATCAAACACGGTTTGTGCTAGCTCTTTGAAACTTGCCACAATAATGTAGTTCCAAGTTCTATCGCTATGGTTTGTGTCCTATTGAAGTAGCCCCAAGCAGAGACTGACGAGACTCAATTTCATTGAAAGGGGATGCCAAGCTTCCAAAAAACTACGAGGTTCCTGAAATCTCAGCAAACATTTTTTCACATAATCTTGATGATACTGGCAGGTAATGATCACTACACCAATCCCACTTGGCTCACCAAATTTCGTTCTTCTAGGTTAAACCGTTCCTTTGCAGTAACTGTTTACATGTTTAGGTTTCACTCTGTTTTCTCCTATATGCATACATGTAGTTGGAACTCTAAATCAAACACGGTTTGTGCTAGCTCTTTGAAACTTGGCACAATAATGTAGTTCCAAGTTCTATCGCTATGGTTTTTGTCCTATTGAAGTAGCCCCAAGCAAAGACTGAGGAGAATCACTTTCATTGAAAGGGGTTGCCAAGCTTCCACAAAACTACGAGTGTCCTGGAATCTCAGCAAACATTTTTTCACCCAATCTTGATGATACTGGTTGGTAATGATCATTGCACTAATCCCACTTGGATCACCAAATTTCGTTCTTCTAATTGAAACCGTTCCTTTGCAGTAACCGTTTTCATGTTTAGGTTTCACTCTGTTTTCTCCTATATGGATACATGTAGTTGGAACTCTAAATGAAACACGGTTTTGGCTAGCTCTTTGAAACTTGGCACAATAATGTAATTCCAAGTTCTATCGCTATGGTTTGTGTCCTACTGAAGTAGCTCCAAGCAGAGACTGACGAGAATCACTTTCATTGAAAGGGGTTAGCAAGCCTGCAAAAAACTACGAGATTCCTGAAATCTCAGCAAACATTTTTTCACCCAATCTTGATGATACTTGCAGGTAATGATCAGTGCACCAATCCCACTTAGCTCACCTAATTTCGTTCTTCTAATTGAAACCATTCCTTTGCAGTAACCGTTTTCATGTTTAGGTTTCACTCTGTTTTCTCCTATATGGATACATGTAGTTGGAACCCTAAATCAAACACGGTGTGTGATAGCTCTTTGAAAATTGGCACAATAATGTAGTACCAAGTTGTATCCCTATGGTTTGTGTCCTATTGAAGTAGCCCCAAGCAGAGACTGACGAGAATCACTTTCATTGGAAGGGGTTGCCAAACTTCCAAAAAACGACGAGTTTCCTGAAATCTCAGCAAACATTTTTTCACCCAATCTTGATGATACTTGCAGGTAATGATCAGTACACCAATCCCACTTGGCTCACCAAATTTCGTTCTTCTAGGTTAAACCGTTCCTTTGCAGGAACCGTTTTCATATTTAGGTTTCACTCTGTTTTCTCCTATATGGATACATGTAGTTGGAACTCTAAATCAAACACGGTTTCTGCTAGCTCTTTGAAACTTGGCACAATAATGTAGTCCCAAGTTCTATCGCTATGGTTTGTGTCCTGTTGAAGTAGCCCCAAGCAGAGACTGAGGAGAATCACTTTCATTGAAAGGGGTTGCCAAGCTTCCATACAACTACGAGTTTCCTGAAATCTCAGCAAACATTTTTTCATCCAATCTTGATGATTCTGGCAGATAATGGTCAGTACACCAATCCCACTTGGCTCACCAAATTTCGTTCTTCTAGGTTAAACTGTTCCTTTGCAGTAACCGTATTCATGTTTATGTTTCACTCTGTTTTCTCCTATATGGATACATGTAGTTGGAACTCTAAATCAAACACGGTTTGTGCTAGCTCTTTGAAACTTGGCACAATAATGTAGTTCCAAGTTCTATCGCTATGGTTTGTGTCCTATTGAAGTAGCCCCAAGCAGAGACTGACGAGACTCACGTACATTGAAAGGGGTTGCCAAGCTTCCAAAAAACTACGAGTTTCCTGAAATCTCAGCAAACATTTTTTCACCCAATCTTGATGATACTGGCAGGTAATGATCACTACACCAATCCCACTTGGCTCACCAAATTTCCTTCTTCTAGGTTAAACCATTCCTTTGCAGTAACCGTTTTCATGTTTAGGTTTCACCTTGTTTTCTCCTATATGGATACATGTAGTTGGAACTCTAAATCAAACATGGGTTTGTGCTAGCTCTTTGAAACTTGCACAATAATATAGTTCCAAGTTCTATCGCTATGAATTGTGTGCTATTGAAGTAGCCCCAAGCAGAGACTGACGAGAATCACTTTCATTGAAAGGGGTTGCCAAGCTTCCAAAAAACTACGAATGTCCTGAAATCTCAGCAAATATTTTTCACCCAATCTTGATGATACTGGCAGGTAATGATCAGTGCACCAATCCCACTTAGCTCACCTAATTTCGTTCTTCTAATTGAAACCATTCCTTTGCAGTAACCGTTTTCATGTTTAGGTTTCACTCTGTTTTCTCCTATATGGATACATGTAGTTGGAACCCTAAATCAAACACGGTGTGTGATAGCTCTTTGAGAATTGGCACAATAATGTAGTACCAAGTTGTATCCCTATGGTTTGTGTCCTATTGAAGTAGCCCCAAGCAGAGACTGACGAGAATCACTTTCATTGGAAGGGGTTGCCAAACTTCCAAAAAACGACGAGTTTCCTGAAATCTCAGCAAACATTTTTTCACCCAATCTTGATGATACTTGCAGGTAATGATCAGTACACCAATCCCACTTGGCTCACCAAATTTCGTTCTTCTAGGTTAAACCGTTCCTTTGCAGGAACCGTTTTCATATTTAGGTTTCACTGTGTTTTCTCCTATATGGATACATGTAGTTGGAACTCTAAATCAAACACGGTTTCTGCTAGCTCTTTGAAACTTGGCACAATAATGTAGTCCCAAGTTCTATCGCTATGGTTTGTGTCCTGTTGAAGTAGCCCCAAGCAGAGACTGAGGAGAATCACTTTCATTGAAAGGGGTTGCCAAGCTTCCATACAACTACGAGTTTCCTGAAATCTCAGCAAACATTTTTTCACCCAATCTTGATGATACTTGCAGGTAATGATCAGTACACCAATCCCACTTGGCTCACCAAATTTCGTTCTTCTAGGTTATACCGTTCCTTTGCAGTAACCGTTTTCATATTTAGGTTTCACTATGTTTTCTCCTATATGGATACATGTAGTTGGAACTCTAAATCAAACACGGTTTGTGCTAGCTCTTTGAAACTTGGCACAATAATGTAGTTCCAAGTTCTGTCGCTATGGTTTGTGTCCTATTGAAGTAGCCCCAAGCAGAGACTGACGAGACTCACGTACATTGAAAGGGGTTGCCAAGCTTCCAAAAAACTACGAGTTTCCTGAAATCTCAGCAAACATTTTTTCACCCAATCTTGATGATACTGGCAGGTAATGATCACTACACCAATCCCACTTGGCTCACCAAATTTCGTTCTTCTAGGTTAAACCGTTCCTTTGCTGTAACCGTTTTCATGTTTAGGTTTCACTCTCTTTTCTCTTATATGGATACATGTAGTTGGAACTCTAAATCAAACACAGTTTGTGCTAGCTCTTTAAACTTGGCACAATAATGTAGTTCCAAGTTCTTTCGCTATGGTTTGTGTCCTATTGAAGTAGCCCCAAGCAGAGACTGATGAGAATCACTTTCATTGAAAGGGTTTGCCTAGCTTCCAAAAAACTACGAGTTTCCTGTAATCTCAGCAAACATTTTTTCACCCAATCTTGATGATACTGGCAGGTAATGATCAGTGCACTAATCCGACATGGATCACCAAATTTCATTCTTCTAATTGAAACCGTTCCTTTGCAGTAACCGTTTTCATGTTTAGGTTTCACTCTGTTTTCTCCTATATGGATACATGTAGTTGGAACTCTAAATCAAACACGGTGTGTGCTAGCTCTTTGAAACCCTTCACAATGATGTAATTCAAAGTTCTATCACTATGGTTTGTGTCCTATTGAAGTAGCCCCAAGCAGAGACTGACGAGAATCACTTTCATTGAAAGGGCTTGCCAAGCTTCCAAAAAACTACGAGATTCCTGAAATCTCAGGAAACATTTTTCACCCAATCTTGATGATACTTGCAGGTAATGATCAGTACACCAATCCCACTTGGCTCACCAAATTTTGTTCTTCTAATTGAAACCGTTCCCTTTGCAGTAACCTTTTTCATGTTTAGGTTTCACTCTGTTTTCTCCTATATGGATACATGTAGTTGGAACTCTAAATAAAACACGGTGTGTGATAGCTCTTTGAAACTTGGCACAATAATGTAGTACCACGTTCTATCGCTATGGTTTTTGTCCTATTGACGTAGCCCCAAGCAGAGACTGAGGAGAATCACTTTCATTGAAAGGGTTTGCCTAGCTTCCAAAATCTAAGAGTTTCCTGTAATCTCAGCAAACATTTTTCACCCAATCTTGATGATACTGGCAGGTAATGATCAGTGCACTAATCCCACTTGGATCACCAAATTTCATTCTTCTAATTGAAACCGTTCCTTTGTAGTAACCGTTTTCATGTTTAGGTTTCACTCTGTTTTCTCCTATATGGATACATGTAGTTGGAACTCTAAATCAAACACGTTTGTGCTAGCTCTTTGAAACTTGGCACAATGAGGTAATTCCAAGTTCTATCACTATGGTTTGTGTCCTATTGAAGTAGCCCCAAGCAGAGACTGACGAGAATCACTTTCATTGAAAGGGCTTGCCAAGCTTCCAAAAACCGACGAGTTTCCTGAAATCTCAGCAAACATTTTTCACCCAATCTTGATGATACTTGCAGGTAATGATCAGTGCACCAATCCCACTTGGCTCACCAAATTTCGTTCTTCTAATTGAAACCGTTCCTTTGCAGTAACCTTTTTCATGTTTAGGTTTCACTCTGTTTCTCCTATATGGATACATGTTGTTGGAACTCTACAACAAACACGGTTTGTGCTAGCTCTTTGAAACATAGCACAATAATGTAGTTCCAAGTTCTATCGCTATGGTTTGTGTCCTATTGAAGTAGCCCCAAGCAGAGACTGACGAGAATCACTTTCATTGAAAGGGGTTACCAAGCTTCCAAAAAACTACGAGTTTCCTGAAATCTCAGCAAACATTTTTTCACCCAATCTTGATGATACTGTCAGGTAATGATCAGTACACCAATCCCACTTGGCTCACCAAATTTCGTTCTTCTAGGTTAAACTGTTCCTTTGCAGTAACCGTTTTCATGTTTAGGTTTCACTCTCTTTTCTCTTATATGGATACATGTAGTTGGAACTCTAAGTCAAACAAGGTTTGTGCTAGCTTTTGAAACTTGGCACAATAATGTAGTTCCAAGTTCTATCGCTATGGTTTGTGTCATATTGAAGTAGCCCCAAGCAGAGACTGATGAGAATCACTTTCATTGAAAGGGTTTGCCTAGCTTCAAAAAACTACGAGTTTCCTGTAATCTCAGCAAACATTTTTTCACCCAATCTTGATGATACTGGCAGGTAATGATCAGTGCACTAATCCCACTTGGCTCACCAAATTTCATTCTTCTAATTGAAACCGTTCCTTTGCAGTAACCGTTTTCATGTTTAGGTTTCACTCTGTTTTCTCCTATATGGATACATGTAGTTGGAACTCTAAATCAAACACGGTTTGTGCTAGCTCTTTGAAACTTGGCACAATGATGTGATTCCAAGTTCTATCGCTATGGTTTGTGTCCTATTGAAGTAGCCCCAAGCAGAGACTGACGAGAATCACTTTCATTGAAAGGGCTTGCCAAGCTTCCAAAAAACTACGAGATTCCTGAAGTCTCAGCAAACATTATTCACCCAATCTTGATGATACTTGCAGGTAATGATCAGTGCACCAATCCAACTTGGGTCACCAAATTTCGTTCTTCTAATTGAAACCGTTCCTTTGCAGTAACCTTTTTCATGTTTAGGTTTCACTCTGTTTTCTCCTATATGGATACATGTAGTTGGAACTCTAAATAAAACACGGTGTGTGATAGCTCTTTGAAACTTGGCACAATAATGTAGTACCAAGATCTATCGCTTTGGTTTGTGTCCTATTGAAGTAGCCCCAAGCAGAGACTGACGAGAATCACTTTCATTGGAAAGGGTTGCCAAGCTTTCAAAAAAAGACTAGTTTCCTGAAATCTCAGCAAACATTTTTTTCACCCAATATTGATGATACTTGCAGGTAATGATCAGTACACCAATCCCACTTGGCTCACCAAATTTCGTTCTTCTAGGTTAAACCGTTCCTTTGCACTAACCGTTTTCATGTTTAGGTTTCACTCTGTTTTCTCCTATATGGATACATGTAGTTGGAAATCTAAATCAAACACGGTTTCTGCTAGCTCTTTGAAACTTGGCACAATAATGTAGTTCCACGTTCTATCGCTATGGTTTGTGTCCTATTGAAGTAGCCCCAAGCAGAGACTGAGGAGAATCACTTTCATTGAAAGGGGTTGCCAAGCTTCCATAAAACTACGAGTTTCCTGAAATCTCAGCAAACATTTTTTCATCCAATCTTGAGGATACTGGCAGATAATGATCAGTACACCAATCCCACTTGGCTCACCAAATTTCGTTCTTCTAGGTTAAACTCTTCCTTTGCAGTAACCGTATTCATGTTTATGTTTCACTCTGTTTTCTCCTATATGGATAGATGTAGTAGGAACTCTATATCAAACAGGGTTTGTGCTAGCTCTTTGAAACTTGGCACAATGATGTAATTCCAAGTTCTATCGCTATGGTTTGTGTCCTATTGAAGTAGCCCCAAGTAGAGACTGACGAGAATCACTTTCATTGAAAGGGCTTGCCAAGCTTCCAAAAAACTACGAGATTCCTGAAATCTCAGCAAACATTTTTCACCCAATCTTGATGATACTTCCAGGTAATGATCAGTGCACTAATCCCACTTGGCTCACCAAATTTCATTCTTCTAATTGAAACCGTTCCTTTGCAGTAACCGTTTTCATGTTTAGGTTTCACTCTGTTTTCTCCTACTATATGGATACATGTAGTTGGAACCCTAAATCAAACACGGTGTGTGATAGCTCTTTGAAACTTGGCACAATAATGTAGTACCAAGTTCTATCCCTATGGTTTGTGTCCTATTGAAGTAGCCCCAAGCAGAGACTGACGAAAATCACTTTCATTGGAAGGGGTTGCCAAACTTCCAAAAAACGACGAGTTTCCTGAAATCTCAGCAAACATTTTTCACCCAATCTTGATGATACTTGCAGGTAATGATCAGTACACCAATCCCACTTGGCTCACCAAATTTCGTTCTTCTAGGTTATACCGTTCCTTTGCAGTAACCGTTTTCATATTTAGGTTTCACTATGTTTTCTCCTATATGGATACATGTAGTTGGAACTCTAAATCAAACACGGTTTGTGCTAGCTCTTTGAAACTTGGCACAATAATGTAGTTCCAAGTTCTATCGCTATGGTTTGTGTCCTATTGAAGTAGCCCCAAGCAGAGACTGACGAGACTCACGTACATTGAAAGGGGTTGCCAAGCTTCCAAAAAACTACGAGTTTCCTGAAATCTCAGCAAACATTTTTTCACCCAATCTTGATGATACTGGCAGGTAATGATCACTACACCAATCCCACTTGGCTCACCAAATTTCGTTCTTCTAGGTTAAACCGTTCCTTTGCTGTAACCGTTTTCATGTTTAGGTTTCACTCTCTTTTCTCTTATATGGATACATGTAGTTGGAACTCTAAATCAAACACAGTTTGTGCTAGCTCTTTAAACTTGGCACAATAATGTAGTTCCAAGTTCTTTCGCTATGGTTTGTGTCCTATTGAAGTAGCCCCAAGCAGAGACTGATGAGAATCACTTTCATTGAAAGGGTTTGCCTAGCTTCCAAAAAACTACGAGTTTCCTGTAATCTCAGCAAACATTTTTTCACCCAATCTTGATGATACTGGCAGGTAATGATCAGTGCACTAATCCCACTTGGCTCACCAAATTTCATTCTTCTAATTGAAACCGTTCCTTTGCAGTAACCGTTTTCATGTTTAGGTTTCACTCTGTTTTCTCCTATATGGATACATGTAGTTGGAACTCTAAATCAAACACGGTGTGTGCTAGCTCTTTGAAACCCTTCACAATGATGTAATTCAAAGTTCTATCACTATGGTTTGTGTCCTATTGAAGTAGCCCCAAGCAGAGACTGACGAGAATCACTTTCATTGAAAGGGCTTGCCAAGCTTCCAAAAAACTACGAGATTCCTGAAATCTCAGGAAACATTTTTCACCCAATCTTGATGATACTTGCAGGTAATGATCAGTACACCAATCCCACTTGGCTCACCAAATTTTGTTCTTCTAATTGAAACCGTTCCTTTGCAGTAACCTTTTTCATGTTTAGGTTTCACTCTGTTTTCTCCTATATGGATACATGTAGTTGGAACTCTAAATAAAACACGGTGTGTGATAGCTCTTTGAAACTTGGCACAATAATGTAGTACCACGTTCTATCGCTATGGTTTTTGTCCTATTGACGTAGCCCCAAGCAGAGACTGAGGAGAATCACTTTCATTGAAAGGGTTTGCCTAGCTTCCAAAAATCTAAGAGTTTCCTGTAATCTCAGCAAACATTTTTTCACCCAATCTTGATGATACTGGCAGGTAATGATCAGTGCACTAATCCCACTTGGATCACCAATTTCATTCTTCTAATTGAAACCGTTCCTTTGCAGTAACCATTTTCATGTTTAGGTTTCACTCTGTTTTCTCCTATATGGATACATGTAGTTGGAACTCTAAATCAAACACGGTTTGTGCTAGCTCTTTGAAACTTGGCACAATGAGGTAATTCCAAGTTCTATCACTATGGTTTGTGTCCTATTGAAGTAGCCCCAAGCAGAGACTGACGAGAATCACTTTCATTGAAAGGGCTTGCCAAGCTTCCAAAAACCGACGAGTTTCCTGAAATCTCAGCAAACATTTTTCACCCAATCTTGATGATACTTGCAGGTAATGATCAGTGCACCAATCCCACTTGGCTCACCAAATTTCGTTCTTCTAATTGAAACCGTTCCTTTGCAGTAACCTTTTTCATGTTTAGGTTTCACTCTGTTTTCTCCTATATGGATACATGTTGTTGGAACTCTACAACAAACACGGTTTGTGCTAGCTCTTTGAAACATAGCACAATAATATAGTTCCAAGTTCTATCACTATGGTTTGTGTCCTATTGAAGTAGCCCCAAGCAGAGACTGACGAGAATCACTTTCATTGAAAGGGGTTACCAAGCTTCCAAAAAACTACGAGTTTCCTGAAATCTCAGCAAACATTTTTTCACCCAATCTTGATGATACTGTCAGGTAATGATCAGTACACCAATCCCACTTGGCTCACCAAATTTCGTTCTTCTAGGTTAAACTGTTCCTTTGCAGTAACCGTTTTCATGTTTAGGTTTCACTCTCTTTTCTCTTATATGGATACATGTAGTTGGAACTCTAAGTCAAACAAGGTTTGTGCTAGCTCTTTGAAACTTGGCAGAATAATGTAGTTCCAAGTTCTATCGCTATGGTTTGTGTCATATTGAAGTAGCCCCAAGCAGAGACTGATGAGAATCACTTTCATTGAAAGGGTTTGCCTAGCTTCCAAAAAACTACGAGTTTCCTGTAATCTCAGCAAACATTTTTTCACCCAATCTTGATGATACTGGCAGGTAATGATCAGTGCACTAATCCCACTTGGCTCACCAAATTTCATTCTTCTAATTGAAACCGTTCCTTTGCAGTAACCGTTTTCATGTTTAGGTTTCACTCTGTTTTCTCCTATATGGATACATGTAGTTGGAACTCTAAATCAAACACGGTTTGTGCTAGCTCTTTGAAACTTGGCACAATGATGTGATTCCAAGTTCTATCGCTATGGTTTGTGTCCTATTGAAGTAGCCCCAAGCAGAGACTGACGAGAATCACTTTCATTGAAAGGGCTTGCCAAGCTTCCAAAAACTACGAGATTCCTGAAGTCTCAGCAAACATTATTCACCCAATCTTGATGATACTTGCAGGTAATGATCAGTGCACCAATCCAACTTGGGTCACCAAATTTCGTTCTTCTAATTGAAACCGTTCCTTTGCAGTAACCTTTTTCATGTTTAGGTTTCACTCTGTTTTCTCCTATATGGATACATGTAGTTGGAACTCTAAATAAAACACGGTGTGTGATAGCTCTTTGAAACTTGGCACAATAATGTAGTACCAAGATCTATCGCTTTGGTTTGTGTCCTATTGAAGTAGCCCCAAGCAGAGACTGACGAGAATCACTTTCATTGGAAAGGGTTGCCAAGCTTTCAAAAAAAGACTAGTTTCCTGAAATCTCAGCAAACATTTTTTCACCCAATATTGATGATACTTGCAGGTAATGATCAGTACACCAATCCCACTTGGCTCACCAAATTTCGTTCTTCTAGGTTAAACCGTTCCTTTGCACTAACCGTTTTCATGTTTAGGTTTCACTCTGTTTTCTCCTATATGGATACATGTAGTTGGAAATCTAAATCAAACACGGTTTCTGCTAGCTCTTTGAAACTTGGCACAATAATGTAGTTCCAAGTTCTATCGCTATGGTTTGTGTCCTATTGAAGTAGCCCCAAGCAGAGACTGAGGAGAATCACTTTCATTGAAAGGGGTTGCCAAGCTTCCATAAAACTACGAGTTTCCTGAAATCTCAGCAAACATTTTTTCATCCAATCTTGAGGATACTGGCAGATAATGATCAGTACACCAATCCCACTTGGCTCACCAAATTTCGTTCTTCTAGGTTAAACTCTTCCTTTGCAGTAACCGTATTCATGTTTATGTTTCACTCTGTTTTCTCCTATATGGATAGATGTAGTAGGAACTCTGTATCAAACAGGGTTTGTGCTAGCTCTTTGAAACTTGGCACAATGATGTAATTCCAAGTTCTATCGCTATGGTTTGTGTCCTATTGAAGTAGCCCCAAGTAGAGACTGACGAGAATCACTTTCATTGAAAGGGCTTGCCAAGCTTCCAAAAAACTACGAGATTCCTGAAATCTCAGCAAACATTTTTCACCCAATCTTGATGATACTTCCAGGTAATGATCAGTGCACTAATCCCACTTGGCTCACCAAATTTCATTCTTCTAATTGAAACCGTTCCTTTGCAGTAACCGTTTTCATGTTTAGGTTTCACTCTGTTTTCTCCTATATGGATACATGTAGTTGGAACTCTAAATCAAACACGGTTTGTGCTAGCTCTTTGAAACTTGGCACAATGATGTAATTCCAAGTTCTATCGCTATGGTTTGTGTCCTATTGAAGTAGCCCCAAGTAGAGACTGACGAGAATCACTTTCATTGAAAGGGGTTGCCAAGCTTCCAAAAACTACGAGATTCCTGAAATCTCAGCAAAAATTTTTCACCCAATCTTGATGATACTTCCAGGTAATGATCAGTACACGAATCCCACTTGGTTCACCAAATTTCGTTCTTCTAGGTTAAAACGTTCCGTTGCAGTAACCGTTTTCATGTTTAGGTTTCAGTCTGTTGTCTCCTATATGGATACATGTAGTTGGAACTCTAAATCAAACACGGTTTGTGCTAGCTTTTTGAAACATGGCACAATAATGTAGTTCCAAGTTCTATCGCTATGGATTGTTTCCTATTGAAGTAGCCCCATGCAGAGACTGAGGAGAATCACTTTCATTGAAAGGTGTTGCCAAGCTTCCATAAAACTACGAGTTTCCTGAAATCTCAGCAAACATTTTTTTCACCCAATCTTGATGATACTGGCAGGTAATGATCAGTACACCAATCCCACTTGGCTCACCAAATTTCCTTCTTCTAGGTTAAACTGTTCCTTTGCAGTAACCGTATTCATGTTTAGGTTTCACTCTGTTTTCTCCTATATGGATACATGTAGTTGGAACTCTAAATCAAACACGGTTTGTGCTAGCTCTTTGAAACTTGGCACAATAATGTAGTTCCAAGTTCGATCGCTATGGTTTGTGTCCTATTGAAGTAGCCCCAAGCAGCGACTTACTAGAATCATTTTCATTTAAAGGGTTTGCCTAGCTTCCAAAAAACTACGAGTTTCCTGTAATCTCAGCAAACTTTTTTTCACCCAATTTGATGATACTTGCAGGTAATGATCAGTGCACTAATCCCACTCTGCTCACCAAATTTCGTTCTTCTAATTGAAACCGTTCCTTTGCAGTAACCGTTTTCATGTTTAGGTTTCACTCTGTTTTCTCCTATATGGATACATGTAGTTGGAACTCTAAATCAAACACGGTTTGTGCTAGCTCTTTGAAACTTGGCACAATAATGTAATTAGAAGTTCTATCGCTATGGTTTGTGTCCTATTGAAGTAGCCCCAAGCAGAGACTGACGAGAATCACTTTCATTGAAAGGGGTTGCCAAGCTTCCAAAAAACTACGAGTTTCCTGAAATCTCAGCAAACATTTTTTCACCCAATCTTGATGATACTTGCAGGTAATGATCAGTGCACTAATCCCACTTGGCTCACCAAATTTCGTTCTTCTAATTGAAACCGTTCCTTTGCAGTAACCGTTTTCATGTTTAGGTTTCACTCTGTTTTCTCCTATATGGATACATGTAGTTGGAACTCTACAACAAACACGGTTTGTGCTAGCTCTTTGAAACTTGGCACAATAATGTAGTTCCAAGTTCTATTGCTATGTTTTGTGTCCTATTGAAGTAGCCCCAAGCAGAGACTGACGAGAATCACTTTCATTGAAAGGGGTTGCCAAGCTTCCAAAAAACTATGAGTTTCCTGAAATCTCAGCAAACATTTTTTCACCCAATCTTGATGATACTTGCAGGTAATGATCAGTACACCAATCCCACTTGGCTCACCAAATTTCGTTCTTCTAGGTTAAACCATTCCTTTGCAGTAACCGTTTTCATGTTTAGGTTTCACTCTGTTTTCTCCTATATGGATACATGTAGTTGGAACTCTAAATCAAACACGGTTTGTGCTAGCTCTTTGAAACTTGGCACAATGATGTGATTCCAAGTTCTATCGCTATGGTTTGTGTCCTGTTGAAGTAGCCCCAAGCAGAGACTGACGAGAATCACTTTCATTGAAAGGGCTTGCCAAGCTTCCAAAAAACTACGAGATTCCTGAAGTCTCAGCAAACATTATTCACCCAATCTTGATGATACTTGCAGGTAATGATCAGTGCACCAATCCAACTTGGGTCACCAAATTTCGTTCTTCTAATTGAAACCGTTCCTTTGCAGTAACCTTTTTCATGTTTAGGTTTCACTCTGTTTTCTCCTATATGGATACATGTAGTTGGAACTCTAAATAAAACACGGTGTGTGATAGCTCTTTGAAACTTGGCACAATAATGTAGTTGCAAGTTCTATCGCTATGGTTTGTGTCCTATTGAAGTAGCCCCAAGCAGAGACTAAGGAGAATCACTTTCATTGAAAGGGGTTGCCAAGCTTCAAAAAAACTACGAGTTTCCTGAAATCTCAGCAAATATTTTTTCACCCAATCTTGATGGTACTTGCAGGTTATGATCAGTACACCAATCCCACTTGGCTCACCAAATTTCGTTCTTCTAATTGAAACCGTTCCTTTGCAGTAACCGTTTTCATGTTTAGGTTTCACTCTGCTTTCTCCTATATGGATACATGTAGTTGGAACGCTAAATCAAACACGGTTTGTGCTAGCTCTTTGAAACTTGGCACAATAATGTAGTTCCATGTTCTATGGCTATGGTTTGTGTCCTATTGAAGTAGCCCCAAGCAGAGACTGACTACAATCACTTTCATTGAAAGGGTTTGCCTAGCTTCCAAAAAACTACGAGTTTCCTGTAATCTAGGCAAACATTTTTTCACCCAATCTTGATGATACTTGCAGGTAATGTTCAGTGCACTAATCCCACTTGGCTCACCAAATTTCGTTCTTCTAATTGAAACCGTTCCTTTGCAGTAACCGTTTTCATGTTTTGGTTTCACTCTGTTTTCTCCTATATGGATACACGTATTTGGAACTCTAAATCAAACACGGTGTGTGATAGCTCTTTGAAACTTGGCACGACAATATAGTTTCAAGTTCTATCGCTATGGTTTGTGTCCTATTGAAGTAGCCCCAAGCAGAGACTGAGGAGAATCACTTTCATTGAAAGGGGCTGCCAAGCTTCCAAAAAACTACGAGTTTCCTGAAATCTCAGCAAACATTTTTTCACCCAATCTTGATGAAACTGGCAGGTAATGATCAGTACAGCAATCCCACTTGGCACACCAAATTTCGTTATTCTAGATTAAATCCTTCCTTTTCAGTAACCGTTTTCCTTTTTTAGGTTTCACTCTGTTTTCTCCTATATGGATACATGTAGTTGGAACTCTTAATCAAACACGGTTTGTGTAGGTGTTTGAAACTTGGCACAATAATGAAGTTCCAAGTTCTATCGCTATGGTTTATGTCCTATTGAAGGAGCCCCAAGCAGAGACTGACGAGAATCACTTTCATTGAAAGGGGTTGCAAAACTTCTGAAAAAATACGAGTTTCCGGAAATCTCATCAAACATTTTTTCACCCAATCTTGATGATACTGGCAGGTAATGATCAGGACACCAATACCACTTGGCTCACCAAATTCCGTTCTTCTAGGTTTAACCGTTCGTTTGCAGTAACCGTTTTCATGTTTAGGTTTCACTCTGTTTTCTCCTATATGGATACATGTAGTTGGAACTCTAAATCAAACAAGGTTTGCGCTAGCTCTTTGAAACTTGGCACAATAATGAAGTTCCAAGTTCTATCACTATGGTTTGTGTCCTATTGAAGGAGCCCCAAGCAGAGACTGACGAGAATCACTTTCATTGAAAGGGGTTGCCAAGCTTCCAAAAAACTACGAGTTTCCTGAAATCTCAGCAAACATTTTTTTACCCAATCTTGATGATAGTTTCAGGTAATGATTAGTACACCAATCCCATTTGGTTCACCAAATTTCGTTCTTCTAGGTTTAACCGTTCGTTTGCAGTAACCGTTTTCATGTTTAGGTTTCACTCTGTTTCTCCTATATGGATACATGTAGCTGGAACTCAAAATCAAACACCTTTGTGCTAGCTCTTTGAAACTTGGCACAATAATGTAGTTCCAAGTTCTATCGCTATGGTTTGTGTCCTATTGAAGTAGCCCCATGCAGTGACTGACGAGAATCACTTTCATTGAAAGGGGTTGCCAAGCTTCCAAAAAACTTCGAGATTCCTGAAATCTGAGCAAACATTTTTTCACCCAATCTTGATGATACTGGCAGGTAATGATCAGTACAGCAATCTCATTTGGCTCACCAAATTTCGTTCTTCTAGGTTAAACCGTTCCTTTGCAGTAACCGTTTTCATGTTTAGGTTTCACTCTGTTTTCTCCTATATGGATACATGTGGTTGGAACTCAAAATCAAACACGGTTTGTGCTAGCTCTTTGAAACTTGGAACAATAATGTAGTTCCAAGTTCTCTCGCTATGGTTTGTGTCATATTGAAGTAGCCCCAAGCAGAGACTGACGAGAATCACTTTCATTGAAAGGGGTTGCGAAGCTGCCAAAAATCTATGAGTTTCCTGACACCTCAGCAAACATTTTTTCACCCAATCTTGATGATACTGGCAGGTAATGATCAATACAGAAATCCCTCTTGGCTCACCAAATTTCGTTCTTCTAGGTTAAACTGTTCCTTTGCAGAAACCGTTTTCATGTTTAGGTTTCACTCTGTTTTCTCCTATATGGATACATGTAGTTGGACCTCTAAATCAAACACGGTTTGTGCTAGCTCTTTGAAACTTGGCACAATAATGTAGTTCCAAGTTCTATCGCTATGGCTTGTGTCCTATTGAAGTAGCCCCAAGCAGAGACTGACGAGAATCACTTTCATTGAAAGGGGTTGCCAAGCTTCCCAAAAACTACGAGATTCCTGAAATCTCAGCAAACATTTTTTCACCCAATCTTGATGATACTGGCAGGTAATGATAAGGACACCAATCCCACTTGGCTCACCAAATTTCGTTCTTCTAGATTAAATCGTTCCTTTGCAGTAACCGTTTTCATTTTTAGGTTTCACTCTGTTTTCTCCTATATGGATACATGTAGTTGGAACTCTAAATCAAACACGGTTTGTGCTAGCTCTTTCAAACTTGCACAATAATATAGTTCCAGGTTCTATCGCTATGAATTGTGTGCTATTGAAGTAGCCCCAAGCAGAGACTGACGAGAATCACTTTCATTGAAAGGGGTTGCCAAGGTTCCAAAAAACTACGAGTGTCCTGGAATCTCAGCAAATATTTTTCACCCAATCTTGATGATACTGGCAGGTAATGATCAGTACATCAATCCCACTTGGCTCACCAAATTTCGTTCTTCTAATTGAAACCGTTCCTTTGCAGTAACCGTTTTCATGTTTAGGTTTCACTCCGTTTTCTCCTATATGGATACATGTAGTTGGAACTCTAAATCAAACACGGTTTGTGCTAGCTCTTTGAAACTTGGCACAATAATGTAGTTGAAAGTTCTATCGCTATGGTTTGTGTCCTATTGAAGTAGCCCCAAGCAGAGACTAAGGAGAATCACTTTCATTGAAAGGGGTTGCCAAGCTTCAAAAAACTACGAGTTTCCTGAAATCTCAGCAAATATTTTTTCACCCAATCTTGATGGTACTTGCAGGTTATGATCAGTACACCTATCCCACTTGGCTCACCAAATTTCGTTCTTCTAGGTTAAACCGTTCCTTTGCAGTAACCGTTTTCATGTTTAGGTTTCACTCTGCTTTCTCCTATATGGATACATGTAGTTGGAACGCTAAATCAAACACGGTTTGTGCTAGCTCTTTGAAACTTGGCACAATAATGTAGTTCCATGTTCTATGGCTATGGTGTGTGTCCTATTGAAGTAGCCCCAAGCAGAGACTGACTACAATCACTTTCATTGAAAGGGTTTGCCTAGCTTCCAAAAAACTACGAGTTTCCTGTAATCTAGGCAAACATTTTTTCACCCAATCTTGATGATACTTGCAGGTAATGTTCAGTGCACTAATCCCACTTGGCTCACCAAATTTCGTTCTTCTAATTGAAACCGTTCCTTGCAGTAACCGTTTTCATGTTTAGGTTTCACTCTGTTTTCTCCTATATGGATACATGTAGTTGGAACTCTAAATCAAACACGGTTTGTGCTAGCTCTTTGAAACTTTTCACAATAATGTAATTCCAAGTTCTATCGCTATGGTTGGTGTCCTATTGAAGTAGCCCCAAGCAGAGACTGACGAGAATCACTTTCATTGAAAGGGCTTGCCAAGCTTCCAAAAAACTACGAAATTCCTGAAATCTCAGCAAACATTTTTTCACCCAATCTTGATGATACTTGCAGGTAATGATCAGTGCACGAATCCCAATTGGCTCACCAAATTTCCTTCTTCTAATTGAAACCGTTCCTTTGCAGTAACCGTTTTCATGTTTAGGTTTCACTCTGTTTTCTCCTATATGGATACACGTATTTGGAACTCTAAATCAAACATGGTGTGTGATAGCTCTTTGAAACTTGGCACGACAATGTAGTTCCAAGTTCTATCGCTATGGTTTGTGTCCTATTGAAGTAGCCCCAAGCAGAGACTGAGGAGAATCACTTTCATTGAAAGGGGCTGCCAAGGTTCCAAAACACCACGAGTTTCCTGAAATCTCAGCAAACATTTTTTCACCCAATCTTGATGAAACTGGCAGGTAATGATCAGTACAGCATTCCCACTTGGCACACCAAATTTCGTTATTCTAGATTAAATCCTTCCTTTTCAGTAACCGTTTTCCTTTTTTAGGTTTCACTCTGTTTTCTCCTACATGGATACATGTAGTTGGAACTCTTAATCAAACACGGTTTGTGCTAGGTGTTTGAAACTTGGCACAATAATGAAGTTCCAAGTTCTATCGCTATGGTTTATGTCCTATTGAAGGAGCCCCAAGCAGAGACTGACGAGAATCACTTTCATTGAAAGGGGTTGCCAAGCTTCCAAAAAACTACGAGTTTCCTGAAATCTCAGGAAATATTTTTTCACCCTATATTGATGATACTTGCAGGTAATGATCAGTACACCAGTCCAAATTGGCTCACCATATTTCGTTCTTCTAGGTTAAACCGTTCCTTTGCAGTAACCGTTTTCATGTTTAGGTTTCACTCTGTTTTCTCCTATATGGATACATGTATTTGGAACTCTAAATCAAACACGGTTTGTGCTAGCTCTTTGAAACTTGCCACAATAATGTAGTTCCAAGTTCTATGGCTATGGTTTGTGTCCTATGGAAGTAACCTCAAGCTGAGACTGACGAGAATCACTTTCTTTGAAAGGGGTTGCCAAGCTTCCCCAAAACTACGAGTTTCCTGAAATCTCAGCAAACATTTTTTAACCCAATCTCGATGATACTTGCAGGTAATGATCAGTACACCAATCCCACTTGACTCACCAAATTTCGTTCTTCTAGGTTAAATCGTTCCTTGCAGTAACCGTTTTCATGTTTAGGTTTCACTGTGTTTTCTCCTATTTGGATACATGTAGTTGGATCTCTAAATCAAACACGGTTTGTGCTAGCTCTTTTAAACTTGGCACAATAATGTAGTTCCTAGTTCTATGGCTACGGTTTGTGTCCTATTTAAGTAGCCCCAAGCAGAGACTGACGAGAATCACTTTCATTGAAAGGGGTTGCCAAGCTTCCAGAAAAATACCAGTTTCCTGAAATCTCAGCAAACATTTTTTCACCCAATCTTGATGATACTTCCATTTAATGATCAGTACACCAATCACACTTAGCTCACCAAATTTCGTTCTTCTAGGTTAAACAGTTCCTTTGTAGTAACCGTTTTTATGTTTAGGATTCACTCTGTGTTCTCCTATATGGATACATGTAGATGGAACTATATCAAACACGGTTTGTGCTAGCTCTTTGAAAGTTGGCACAATAATGTAGTTCCAAGTTCTCTCGCTATGGTTTGTGTCCTATGGAAGTAGCCTCAAGCAGAGACTGAGGAGAATCATTTTCATTGAAAGGTGTTGCCAAGCTTCCAAAAAACTACGAGTTTCCTGAAATCTCAGGAAACATTTTTTCACCCTATATTGATGATACTTGCAGGTAATGATCAGTACACCAGTCCCACTTGGCTCACCATATTTCGTTCATCTAGGTTAAACCGTTGCTTTGCAGTAACCGTTTTCATGTTTAGGTTTCACTCTGTTTTCTCCTATATGGATACATGTAGTTGGAACTCTAAATCAAACAGGGTATGTGCTAGCTTTTTGAAACTTGGCACAATAATGTAGTTCCAAGTTCTAAGGCTATGGTTTGTGTCCTATGGTAGTAGACCCAAGCAGAGACTGACGAGAATCACATTCATTGAAAGGGGTCGCCAAGTTTCAAAAAAACTACGAATTTCCTGAAATCTGAGCAATCATTTTTTCACACAATCTTGATGATTCTTCCATTTAATGATCAGTACACCATTCCCACTTGGCTCACCAAATTTCGTTCTTCTAGGTTAAACCGTTCCTTTGCAGTAACCGTTGTCAAGTTTAGGTTTCATTCTGTTTTCTCCTATATGGATACATGTAGTTGGAAATGTAAATCAAACACGGTTTGTGCTAGCTCTTTGAAACTTGGCACAATAATGTAGTTCCAAGTTCTATGACTATTGTTTGTGTCCTATGGAAGTAGCACCAAGCAGAGACTCACGAGAATAACATTCATTGAAAGGGGTTGCCACCATTACAAAAAATTACGAGTTTCCTGAAATCTCAGCAATCATTTTTTCACCCAATCTTGATGATACTTGCAGGTTATGATCAGTGCACCAATCCCACTTGGCTCACCAAATTTCCTTCTTCTAGGTGAAACCGTTCGTTTGCGGTAACCGTATTCATGTTTAGGTTTCACTCTGTTTTCTCCTATATGGACACATGTAGTTGGAACTCTAATTCAAACACGGTTTGGGCTAGCTCTTTGAAACTTGGCACAATAATGTAGTTCTAAGTTCTATGGCTATGATTTCTGTCTTTAGGTAGTAGCCCCAAGTAGAGAGTGACGAGAATCACTTTCATTGAAACGGGTTGCCAAGCTTCCAAAAAACTACGAGTTTCCTCAAATCTCAGCAAACATTTTTTCACCCAATCTTGATGATACTTCCATTTAATGATCAGTACACCAATCCCACTAGGCTCACCAAATTTCGTTCTTCTAGGTTAAACCATTGCTTTGCAGTAACCGTTTTCATGTTAAGGTTTCACTCTGTTTTCTCCTATATGGATACATGTAGTTGGAACTCTAAATGAAACACGGATTGTGCTAGCTCTTTGAAACTTGGCACAATAATGTAGTTCCAACTTCTATGGCTATGGTTTGTGTCCTATTGAAGTAGCCCCAGAGAGACTGACGAGAATCACTTTCATTGAAAGGGGTTGCCAAGCTTCAAAAAAACTACGAGTTTCCTGAAATCTCAGCAAAGATTTTTTAACCCAATCTTGATGATACTTCCATTTAATGATCAGTACACCAATCCCAGTTGGCTCACCAAATTTCGTTCTTCTGGGTTAAGCCGTTCGTTTGCAGTAACCGTTTTCATTTTTAGGTTTCACTCTTTTTTCTCCTATATGGATACACGTAGTTATAACTCTAAATCAAACACGGTTTTTGCTAGCTCTTTGAAACTTGGCAAAATGTTGTAGTTCCAAGTTCTATCGCTATGGATTGTGTCCTATTGAAGTAGCCCCAAGCAGAGACTGACGAGAATCACTTTCATTGAAAGGGGTTGCCAAGCTTCCAAAAAACTACGAGTTTCCTGAAATCTCAGCAAACTTTTTTTCACCCAATCTTGATGATACTTGCAGGTAATGATCACTTCACCAATCCCACTTGGCCCACCAAATTTCCTTCTTCTCTTTTATACCGTTGATTTGCAGTAACCCTTTTCATGTTTAGGTTTCACTCTGTTTTCTCCTATGTGGATACATGTAGTTGGAACTCTAAATCAAACACGGTTTGTGCTAGCTATTTGAAACTTGGCACAATGATTTAGTTCCAAGATCTATGGCTATGGTTTGTGTCGAATGGAAGTAGCGGCAAGCAGAGACTGACGAGAATCACTTTCATTGAAGGGGGATGCCAAGCTTACAAAAAACTACGAGTTTCCTGAAAGCACAACAAACATTTTTTCACCCAATCTTGATGATACTTGCAGGTAATGATCACTACACCAATCACACTTGGCTCACCAAATTTCGTTCTTCTCGGTTAAACCGTTGCTTTCCAGTAACCGTTTTCATGTTTAGGTTTCTCTCTGTTTTCCCCTATATGGATACATGTAGTTGGAACTCTAAATCAAACACGGTTTGTGCTAGCTCTTTGAAACTTGGCAAAATGATTAGTTCTAAGTTCTATCGCTATGGTTTGTGTCCTATTGAAGTGGCCCCAAGCAGAGACTGACGAGAATCACTTTCATTTAAAGGGGTTGCCAAGCTTCCATAAAACTACGAGTTTCCTTTAATCTCAGCAAACATTTTTTCACCCAATCTTGATGATACTTCCATTTATTTTTCAGTACACCAATCCCACTTGGCTCACCAAATTTCGTTCTTCTAGGTTAAACCGTTCCTTTGCAGTAACCGTTTTCAAGTTTAGGTTTCACTCTGTTTTCTCCTATATGGATACATGTATTTGGAACTCTAAATCAAACACGGTTTATGCTAGCTCTTTGAAACTTGGCACAATAATGTAGTTCCTAGTTCTATGGCTATGGTTTGTGTCCTATTGAAGTAGCCCGAAGCAGAGACTGACGAGAATCACTTTCATTGAAAGGGGTTGCCAAGCTTCCAAAAAAATACGAGTTTCCTGAAATCTCAGCAAACATTTTTTCACCCAATCTTGATGATACTTCTATTTAATGATCAGTACACCAATCCCACTTAGCTCACCAAATTTCGTTCTTCTAGGTTAAACAGTTCCTTTGCAGTAACCGTTTTCATGTTTAGGTTTCACTCTGTGTTCTCCTATATGGATACATGTAGTTGGAACTCTAAATCAAACACGGTTTGTGCTAGCTCTTTGAAAGTTGGCACAATAATGTAGTTCCAAGTTCTCTCGCTATGGTTTTGTGTCCTATGGAAGTAGCCCCAAGCAGAGACTGAGGAGAATCACTTTCATTGAAAGGGGTTGCCAAGCTTCCAAAAAACTACGATTATCCTGGAATCTCAGCAAATATTTTTCACCCAATCTTGATGATACTTCCATTTAATGATCAGTACACCAATCCCACTTAGCTCACCAAGTTTCGTTCTTCTAGGTTAAAACAGTTCCTTTGCAGTAACCGTTTTCATGTTTAGGATTCACTCTGTGTTCTCCTATATGGATACATGTAGATGGAACTCTATCAAACACAGTTTGTGCTAGCTCTTTGAAAGTTGGCACAATAATATAGGTCCAAGTTCTCTCGCTATGGTTTGTGTCCTATGGAAGTAGCCCCAAGCAGAGACTGAGGAGAATCACTTACATTGAAAGGGGTTGCCAAGCTTCCAAAAAACTGCGAGTTTCCTGAAATCT
Source organism: Urocitellus parryii (assembly GCF_045843805.1). Taxonomy (NCBI): domain Eukaryota; kingdom Metazoa; phylum Chordata; class Mammalia; order Rodentia; family Sciuridae; genus Urocitellus; species Urocitellus parryii. The sequence goes on along the minus strand of NW_027554112.1, from coordinate 77,832 downwards.
CAGGAAATATTTTTTCACCCTATATTGATGATACTTGCAGGTAATGATCAGTACACCAGTCCAAATTGGCTCACCATATTTCGTTCTTCTAGGTTAAACCGTTCCTTTGCAGTAACCGTTTTCATGTTTAGGTTTCACTCTGTTTTCTCCTGTATGGATACATGTAGTTGGAACTCTAAATCAAACACGGTTTGTGCTAGCTCTTTGAAACTTGGCACAATAATGTAGTTCCAAGTTCTATGGCTATGGTTTGTGTCCTATGGAAGTAACCTCAAGCTGAGACTGACGAGAATCACTTTCATTGAAAGGGGTTGCCAAGCTTCCCAAAAACTACGAGTTTCCTGAAATCTCAGCAAACATTTTTTAACCCAATCTTGATGATACTGGCAGGTAATGATCACTACACCAATCCCACTTGGCTCACCAAATTTCGTTCTTTTAGGTTAAACCGTTCCTTTGCAGTAACCGTTTTCATGTTTAGGTTTCACTCTGTTTTCTCCTATTTGGATACATGTAGTTGGAACTCTAAATCAAACACGGTTTGTGCTAGCTCTTTGAAACTTGGCACATGATGTTGTTCTCAGTTCTATCGCTATGGTTGTGTCCTATTGAAGTGGCCCCAGAGTGACTGACGAGAATCACTTACATTGAAAGCGGTTGCCAAGCTTCCAAAAACTACGAGTTTCCTGAAATCTCAGCAAACATTTTTTCACCCAATCTGGATGATACTTGCAGGTAATGATCAGTACACCAATCCCACTTGGCTCACCAAATTTCCTTCTTCTCTTTTAAACCGTTGCTTTGCAGTAACCGTTTTCATGTTTAGGTTTCACTCTGTTTTCTCCTATATGGATACATGTAGTTGGAACTCTAAATCAAACACGGTTTGTGCTAGCTCTTTGAAACTTGGCACAATAATGTAGTTCCTAGTTCTATGGCTACGGTTTGTGTCCTATTTAAGTAGCCCCAAGCAGAGACTGACGAGAATCACTTTCATTGAAAGGGGTTGCCAAGCTTCCAGAAAAATACCGGTTTCCTGAAATCTCAGCAAACATTTTTTCACCCAATCTTGATGATACTTCCATTTAATGATCAGTACACCAATCACACTTAGCTCACCAAATTTCGTTCTTCTAGGTTAAACAGTTCCTTTGCAGTAACCGTTTTCATGTTTAGGATTCACTCTGTGTTCTCCTATATGGATACATGTAGATGGAACTATATCAAACACGGTTTGTGCTAGCTCTTTGAAAGTTGGCACAATAATGTAGTTCCAAGTTCTCTCGCTATGGTTTGTGTCCTATGGAAGTAGCCTCAAGCAGAGACTGAGGAGAAATCATTTTCATTGAAAGGGGTTGCCAAGCTTCCAAAAAACTACGAGTTTCCTGAAATCTCAGGAAACATTTTTTCACCCTATATTGATGATACTTGCAGGTAATGATCAGTACACCAGTCCCACTTGGCTCACCATATTTCGTTCATCTAGGTTAAACCGTTGCTTTGCAGTAACCGTTTTCATGTTTAGGTTTCACTCTGTTTTCTCCTATATGGATACATGTAGTTGGAACTCTAAATCAAACAGGGTTTGTGCTAGCTTTTTGAAACTTGGCACAATAATGTAGTTCCAAGTTCTAAGGCTATGGTTTGTGTCCTATGGTAGTAGACCAAGCAGAGACTGACGAGAATCACATTCATTGAAATGGGTCGCCAAGGTTCAAAAAACTACGAATTTCCTGAATCTGAGCAATCATTTTTTCACACAATCTTGATGATTCTTCCATTTAATGATCAGTACACCAATCCCACTTGGCTCACCAAATTTCGTTCTTCTAGGTTAAACCGTTCTTTGCAGTAACCGTTGTCATGTTTAGGTTTCATTCTGTTTTCTCCTATATGGATACATGTAGTTGGAAATGTAAATCAAACACGGTTTGTGCTAGCTCTTTGAAACTTGGCACAATAATGTAGTTCCAAGTTCTATGACTATTGTTTGTGTCCTATGGAAGTAGCACAAAGCAGAGACTCACGAGAATAACATTCATTGAAAGGGGTTGCCACCATTACAAAAAATTACGAGTTTCCTGAAATCTCAGCAATCATTTTTTCACCCAATCTTGATGATACTTGCAGGTTATGATCAGTGCACCAATCCCACTTGGCTCACCAAATTTCCTTCTTCTAGGTGAAACCGTTCGTTTGCGGTAACCGTATTCATGTTTAGGTTTCACTCTTGTTTTCTCCTATATGGACACATGTAGTTGGAACTCTAATTCAAACACGGTTTGTGCTAGCTCTTTGAAACTTGGCACAATAATGTAGTTCCTAGTTCTATGGCTACGGTTTGTGTCCTATGGAAGTAACCTCAAGCTGAGACTGACGAGAATCACTTTCATTGAAAGGGGTTGCCAAGCTTCCCAAAAACTACGAGTTTCCTGAAATCTCAGCAAACATTTTTTAACCCAATCTCGATGATACTTGCAGGTAATGATCAGTACACCAATCCGACTTGGCTCACCAAATTTCGTTCTTTTAGGTTAAACCGTTCCTTTGCAGTAACCGTTTTCATGTTTTGGTTTCACTCTGTTTTCTCCTATTTGGATACATGTAGTTGGAACTCTAAATCATACACGGTTTGTGCTAGCTCTTTGAAACTTGGCACAATGATGTTGTTCTAAGTTCTATCGCTATGGTTGTGTCCTATTGAAGTGGCCCCAGAGTGACTGACGAGAATCACTTACATTGAAGGGGTTGCCAAGCTTCCAAAAAACTACGAGTTTCCTGAAATCTCAGCAAACATTTTTTCACCCAATCTGGATGATACTTGCAGGTAATGATCAGTACACCAATCCCACTTGGCTCACCAAATTTCCTTCTTCTCTTTTAAACCGTTGCTTTGCAGTAACCGTTTTCATGTTTAGGTTTCACTCTGTTTTCTCCTATATGGATACATGTAGTTGGAACTCTAAATCAAACACGGTTTGTGCTAGCTCTTTGAAACTTGGCACAATAATGTAGTTCCTAGTTCTATGGCTACGGTTTGTGTCCTATTTAAGTAGCCCCAAGCAGAGACTGACGAGATCACTTCATTGAAAGGGGTTGCCAAGCTTCCAGAAAAATACCGGTTCCTGAAATCTCAGCAAACATTTTTTCACCCAATCTTGATGATACTTCCATTTAATGATCAGTACACCAATCACACTTAGCTCACCAAATTTCGTTCTTCTAGGTTAAACAGTTCCTTTGCAGTAACCGTTTTCATGTTTAGGATTCACTCTGTGTTCTCCTATATGGATACATGTTGATGGAACTATATCAAACACGGTTTGTGCTAGCTCTTTGAAAGTTGGCACAATAATGTAGTTGCAAGTTCTCTCGCTATGGTTTGTGTCCTATGGAAGTAGCCTCAAGCAGAGACTGAGGAGAATCATTTTCATTGAAAGGGGTTGCCAAGCTTCCAAAAAACTACGAGTTTCCTGAAATCTCAGGAAATATTTTTTCACCCTATATTGATGATACTTGCAGGTAATGATCAGTACACCAGTCCCACTTGGCTCACCATATTTCGTTCATCTAGGTTAAACCGTTGCTTTGCAGTAACCGTTTTCATGTTTAGGTTTCACTCTGTTTTCTCCTATATGGATACATGTAGTTGGAACTCTAAATCAAACAGGGTTTGTGCTAGCTTTTTGAAACTTGCACAATAATGTAGTTCCAAGTTCTAAGGCTATGGTTTGTGTCCTATGGTAGTAGACCCAAGCAGAGACTGACGAGAATCAAATTCATTGAAAGGGGTTGCCAAAAAACTACGAATTTCCTGAAATCTGAGCAATCATTTTTTCACACAATCTTGATGATTCTTCCATTTAATGATCAGTACACCAATCCCACTTGGCTCACCAAATTTCGTTCTTCTAGGTTAATCCGTTCCTTTGCAGTAACCGTTGTCATGTTTAGGTTTCACTCTGTTTTCTCCTATATGGATACATGTAGTTGGAAATGTAAATCAAACACGGTTTGTGCTAGCTCTTTGAACTTGGCACAATAATGTAGTTCCAAGTTCTATGACTATTGTTTGTGTCCTATGGAAGTAGCACAAAGCAGAGACTCACGAGAATAACATTCATTGAAAGGGGTTGCCACCATTACAAAAAATTACGAGTTTCCTGAAATCTCAGCAATCATTTTTTCACCCAATCTTGATGATACTTGCAGGTTATGATCAGTGCACCAATCCCACTTGGCTCACCAAATTTCCTTCTTCTAGGTGAAACCGTTCGTTTGCGGTAACCGTATTCATGTTTAGGTTTCACTCTGTTTTCTCCTATATGGACACATGTAGTTGGAACTCTAATTCAAACACGGTTTGTGCTAGCTCTTTGAAACTTGGCCACAATAATGTAAGTTCCTAGTTCTATGGCTACGTTTGTGTCCTATTTAAGTAGCCCCAAGCAGAGACTGACGAGAATCACTTTCATTGAAAGGGGTTGCCAAGCTTCCAGAAAAATACCGGTTTCCTGAAATCTCAGCAAACATTTTTTCACCCAATCTTGATGATACTTCCATTTAATGATCAGTACACCAATCACACTTAGCTCACCAAATTTCGTTCTTCTAGGTTAAACAGTTCCTTTGCAGTAACCGTTTTCATGTTTAGGATTCACTCTGTGTTCTCCTATATGGATACATGTAGATGGAACTATATCAAACACGGTTTGTGCTAGCTCTTTGAAAGTTGGCACAATAATGTAGTTGCAAGTTCTCTCGCTATGGTTTGTGTCCTATGGAAGTAGCCTCAAGCAGAGACTGAGGAGAATCATTTTCATTGAAAGGTGTTGCCAAGCTTCCAAAAAACTACGAGTTTCCTGAAATCTCAGGAAACATTTTTTCCACCCTATATTGATGATACTTGCAGTAATGATCAGTACACCAGTCCCACTTGGCTCACCATATTTCGTTCATCTAGGTTAAACCGTTGCTTTGCAGTAACCGTTTTCATGTTTAGGTTTCACTCTGTTTTCTCCTATATGGATACATGTAGTTGGAACTCTAAATCAAACAGGGTTTGTGCTAGCTTTTTGAAACTTGGCACAATAATGTAGTTCCAAGTTCTGAAGGCTATGGTTTGTGTCCTATGGTAGTAGACCCAAGCAGAGACTGACGAGAATCACATTCATTGAAAGGGGTTGCCAAGGTTCAAAAAAACTACGAATTTCCTGAAATCTGAGCAATCATTTTTTCACACAATCTTGATGATTCTTCCATTTAATGATCAGTACACCAATCCCACTTGGCGCACCAAATTTCGTTCTTCTAGGTTAAACCGTTCCTTTGCAGTAACCTTTTTCATGTTTAGGTTTCACTCTGTTTTCTCCTATATGGATAAATGTACTTGGAACTCTAAATCAAACACGGTTTGTGTTAGCTCTTTGAAACTTGGCCACATTAATGTCGTTCTAAGTTCTATGGCTATTTATTGTGTCCGATGGATGTAGCCCAAGCAGAGACTGATGAGAATCACTTTCATTGAAATGAGTTGCCAAGCTTCCAAAAAACTAAGAGTTCCAGAAATCTCAGCAATCATTTTTTCACCCAATCTTGATGATACTTCCATTTAATGATCAGTACACCAATCCCACTTGGCTCACCAAGTTTCATTCTTCTACGTTAAACCGTTACTTTGCAGTAACCGTTTTCATGTTTAGGGTTTCACTCTGTTTTCTCCTATATGGATACATGTAGTTGGAACTCTAAATCAAACACGGTTTGTGCTAGCTCTTTGAAACTGGGCACAATAATGTAGTTCCAAGTTCTATGGCTATGGTTTGTGTCCTATGGAAGTAGCCCAAGCATAGACTGACGAGAATCACTTTCATTGAAGGGGTTGCCAAGCTTCAAAAGAACTACGAGTTTCCGAAAATCTCAGCAATCATTTTTTTACCCAATCTTGATTATACTTCCATTTAATGATCAGTACACCAATCCACTTGGCTCACCAAATTTCGTTCTTCTAGGTTAAACCGTTCCTTTGCAGTTACCGTTTTCATGTTTAGGTTTCACTCTGTTTTCTCCTATATGGATACATGTAGTTGGAACTCTAAATCAAACACGGTTTGTGCTAGCTCTTTGAAACTTGGCACAATATTGTAGTTCCAAGTTCTATGGCTATGGTTTGTGGCCTATGGAAGTAGCCCCAAGGAGAGACTGACAAGAATCACTTTCATTGAAAGGGGTTGCCAAGCTTCCAAAAAACTACGAGTTCCTGAAATCTCAACAAATATTTTTCACCAATCTTGATGATATTTGCAGGTAATGATCATTACACCAATCCCACATGGCTCACCAAATTTTGTTCTTCTATGTTAAACCGTTCCTTTGCAGTAACCATTTTCATGGTTAGGTTTCACTCTGTTTTCTCCAATATGGATACATGTAGTTGGAACTCTAAATCAAACACGGTTTGTGCTAGCTCTTTGAAACTTGGCACAGTAATGTCGTTCCAAGTTCTATCGCTATGGTTTGTGTCCTATGGAAGTAGCCCCAAGCAGAGACTGACGAGAATCACTTTTTTGAAAGGGGTGGACAAGCTTAAAAACTACGAGTATCCTGAAATCTCAGCAAACATTTTTTCACCCATTCTTGATGATACTTCCATTTAATGATCAGTACACCAATCCCACTAGGCACACCAAATTTAGTTCTTCTAGGTTATACCGTTGCTTTGCAGTAAACCGTTTTCATGTTTAGGTTTCACTCTGTTTTCTCCTATATGGATACATGTACTTGGAACTCTAAATCAAACACGGTTTGTGCTAGCTCTTTGAAACTTAGCACAATGATGTAGTTTTATGTTCTATCGCTATGCTTGTGTATATGGAAGTAGCCCTAAGCAGAGACTGACGAGAATCACTTTCATTGAAAGGGGTTGCCAAGCTTCCAAAAAACTACGAGTTTCCTGAAATCTCAGCTAACATTTTTTCACCCAATCTTGATGATACTTCCATTTAATGATCAGTACATCAATCCCACTTGGTTCACCAATTTTCGTTCTTCTAGGTTAAACCGTTCCTTTGCAGTAACCGTTTTCATGTTTTGCTTTCACTATTTTTTCTCCTATATGGATACATGTAGTTGGAACTCTAAATCAAACACGGTTTTTGCTAGCTCTTTGTCTTGGCACAATAATGTAGTTCCAAGTTCTATGGCTATGTTTGTGTCCGATGGAAGTATCCCCACGCAGAGACTGACGAGAATCTCTTTCATTGAAAGGGGTTGCCCAGCTTCAAAAAAACTATGAGTTTCCTGAAATCTCAGCAAACATTTTTCACCAAATCTTGATGATACTGCAGGTAATGATCAGTACACCAGTCCCACTTGGCTCACCAAATTTCGTTCTTCTAGGTTAAACCGTTCCTTTGCAGTAACCGTTTTCATGTTTAGGTTTCACTCTGTTTTCTCCTATATGGATACATGTTGTTGGAACTCTAAATCAAACACGGTTTGTGCTAGCTCTTTGAAACTTGGCACAATAATATAGTTCCAAGTTCTATGGCTATGGTTTGTGTCCGATGGAAGTAGCCCAAACAGAGACTGACGGGAATCACTTTCATTGAAAGAGGTTGCCAAGGTTTCAAAAAACTAAGAGTTACCAGAAATCTCAGCAATCATTTTTTCACCCAATCTTGATGATACTTCCATTTAATGATCAGTACACCAATACCAGTTGGCTCACCAAATTTCGTTCTTCTAGGTTAAACCGTTCCTTTGCAGTAACCGTTTTCATGTTTTGCTTTCACTATTTTTTCTCCTATATGGATACATGTAGTTGGAACTCTTAAATCAAACACGGTTTGTGCTAGCTCTTTGAAACTTGGCACAATAATGTAGTTCCAAGTTCTATGGCTATGGTTTGTGTCCTATGGAAGTAGCCCCAAGCATAGACTGACGAGAATCACTTTCATTGAAAGGGGATGCCAAGCTTCCAATAAACTAGGAGTTTCCGGAAATCTGAGGAATCATTTTTTCACCCAATCTTGATGATACTTGAAGGTAATGATCAGTACACCAATCCCACTTGGCTCACCAAATTTCGATCTTCTAGGTTAAACCGTTCCTTTGCAGTAACCGTTTTCATGTTTAGGTTTCACTCTGTTTTCTCCTATATGGATACATGTAGTTGGAACTCTAAATCAAACAGGGTTTGTGCTAGCTCTTTGAAACTTGGCACAACAATGTAGTTCCAAGTTCTATGGCTATGTGTTTGTGGCCTATGGAAGTAGCCCCAAGCAGAGACTGACGAGAATCACTTTCATTGAAAGGGGTTGCCAAGCTTCCAAAAAACTACGAGTTTCCTGAAATCTCAACATTTTTTCACCCAAACTTGATGATATTTGCAGGTAATGATCATTACACCAATCCCACATGGCTCACCAAATTTTGTTCTTCTATGTTAAACCGTTCCTTTGCAGTAACCATTTTCATGTTTAGGTTTCACTCTGTTTTCTCCAATATGGATACATGTAGTTGGAACTCTAAATCAAACACGGTTTGTGCTAGCTCTTTGAAACTTGGCACAGTAATGTCGTTCCAAGTTCTATCGCTATGGTTTGTGTCCTATGGAAGTAGCCCCAAGCAGAGACTGACGAGAATCACTTTCTTTGAAAGGGGTGGACAAGCTTAAAAACTACGAGTATCCTGAAATCTCAGCAAACATTTTTTCACCCAATCTTGATGATACTTCCATTTAATGATCAGTACACCAATCCCACTAGGCACACCAAATTTAGTTCTTCTAGGTTATACCGTTGCTTTGCCGTAACCGTTTTCATGTTTAGGTTTCACTCTGTTTTCTCCTATATGGATACATGTACTTGGAACTCTAAATCAAACACGGTTTGTGCTAGCTCTTTGAAACTTAGCACAATGATGTAGTTTTATGTTCTATCGCTATGCTTGTGTCTATGGAAGTAGCCCTAAGCAGAGACTGACGAGAATCACTTTCATTGAAAGGGGTTGCCAAGCTTCCAAAAAACTACGAGTTTCCTGAAATCTCAGCATACATTTTTTCACCCAATCTTGATGATACTTGCAGGTAATGATCAGTACACCAGTCCCACTTGGTTCACCAAATTTCGTTCTTCTAGGTTAAACCGTTACTTTGCAGTAACCGTTTTCATGTTTTGGTTTCACTCTGTTTTCTCCTATATGGATACATGTTGTTGGAACTCTAAATCAAACACGGTTTGTGGTAGCTCTTTGAAACTTGGCACAATAATGTAGTTCCAAGTTCTATGGCTATGGTTTGTGTCCGAAGGAAGTATCCCCAAGCAAAGACTGACGAGAATCACTTTCATTGAAAGGGGCTGCCCAGCTTCCAAAAAACTACGAGTTTCCTGAAATCTCAGCAAACATTTTTTCACCCAATCTTGATGATACTTGCAGGTAATGATCAGTACACCAATCCCACTTTGCTCACCAAATTTCATTCTTCTAGGTTAAACCGTTCCATTGCAGTAACCGTTTTCATGTTTAGGTTTCACTCTGTTTTCTCCTATATGGATACATGTAGTTGGAACTCTAAATCAAACACGGTTTGTGCTAGCTCTTTGAAACTTGGCTCAATAATGTAGTTCCAAGTTCTATCACTATGGTTTGTGTCCTATGGAAGTAGACGCAAGCAGAGACTGAGGAGAATCACTTTCATTGAAAGGGGTTGCCAAGCTTTCAAAAAACTAAGAGTTTCCAGAAATCTCAGCAATCATTTTTTCACCCACTCTTGATGATACGTCCGTTTAATGGTCAGTACACCAATCCCACTTGGCTGACCAAATTTCGTTCTGCTAGGTTAAACCGTTCCATTGCAGTAACCGTTTTCATGTTCAGGTTTCACTCTGTTTTGTCCTATATGAATACATGTAGTTGGAACTCTAAATCAAACACGGTTTGTGCGAGCTCTTTGAAACTTGGCACAATAATGTAGTTCCAAGTTCTATGGCTATGGTTTGTGTCCTATGGAAGTTGCCCCAAGCAGACAATGATGAGAATCACTTTCATTGAAAGTTTCGCCAAGCTTCCAAAAAACTACGAGTTTCCTGAAATCTCAGCAAAGATTTTTTGACCCAATCATCATGATACTTCCATTTAATGATCAGTACACCAATCCCACTAGGCTCACCAAATTGCGTTCTTCTAGGTTTAACCGTTGCTTTGCAGTAACCGTTTCATGTTTAGGTTTCACTCTGTTTTCTCCTATATGGATACATGTAGTTGGAACTCTAAATCAAACACGGTTTGTGGTAGCTCTTTGAAACTTGGCACAATAATGTAGTTCCAAGTTCTATGTCTATGGTTTGTGTCCTATGGAAGTAGAACTGAGCATAGACTGACGAGAATCACTTTCATTTAAAGGGGTTGCCAAGCCTCCAAAAAACTAGGAGTTTCCGGAAGTCTCAGCAATCATTTTTTCACCCAATCTTGATGATACTTGCAGTTAATGATCAGTACACCATTCCCACTTGGCTCACCAAATTTCGTTCTTCTAGGTTAAACCGTTACTTTGCAGTAACCGTTTTCATGTTTAGGATTCACTCTGTTTTGTCCTATATGAATACATGTGGTTGGAACTCTAAATCAAACACGGTTTGTGCTAGCTCTTTGAAACTTGGCTCAATAATGTAGTTCCATGTTCTATGGCTATGGTTTCTGTCCTATGGACGTAGCCGCAAGCAGAGACTGACGAGAATCACATTCATTGAAAGGGGTTGCCAAGCTTCCAAAAAACTACGAGTTTCCTGAAATCTCAACAAACATTTTTCACCCAATCTTGATGATCCGTGCAGGTAATGATCATTACACCAATCCACATGGCTCACCAAATTTCGTTTTTCTATGTTAAACGTTCCTTTGCAGTAACGGTTTTCATGTTTTGGTTTCACTCTGTTTACTCCTATATGGATACATGTAGTTGGAACTCTAAATCAAACACGGTTTTTGCTAGCTCTTTGACTTGGCACAATAATGTAGTTCAAGTTCTATGGCTATGTTTGTGTCCGATGGAAGTATCCCCAAGCAGAGACTGACGAGAATCACTTTCATTGAAAGGGGTTGCCCAGCTTCCAAAAAAATACGAGTTTCCTGAAATCTCAGCAAACTTTTTTCACCCAATCTTGATGATACTTGCAGGTAATGATCAGTACACCAGTCCCACTTGGCTCACCAAATTTCGTTCTTCTAGGTTAAGCCGTTCCTTTGAGTAACCGTTTTCATGTTTAGGTTTCACTCTGTTTTCCCCTATATGGATACATGTTGTTGGAACTCTAAATCAAACACGGTTTGTGCTAGATTTTGGAAACTTGGCACAATAATGTAGTTCCAAGTTCTATTGCTTTGGTTTGTGTCCTATGGAAGTAGCCCAAGCATAGACTGACGAGAATCACTTTCATTGAAAGGGGTTGGAAAGCTTCCAAAAAACTAGGAGTTTCCGGAAATCTCAGCAATCATTTTTTCACCCAATCTTGATGATACTTGCAGGTAATGATCAGTACACCATTCCCACTTGGCTCACCAAATTTCGTTCTTCTAGGTTAAACCGTTACTTTGCAGTAACCGTTTCATGTTTAGGATTCACTCTGTTTTGTCATATATGAATACATGTAGTTGGAACTCTAAATCAACACGGTTTGTGCTAGCTCTTTGAAACTTGGCACAATGATGCAGTTCCAAGTTCTATGGCTATTGTTTTTGTCCTTTGGAAGTAGCCCAAGCAGAGACTGACAAGAATCACTTTCATTGAAAGGGGTTGCTAAGCTTCAAAAGAACCTACGAGTTTCCGAAAATCTCAGCAATCATTTTTTTACCCAATCTTATTATACTTCCATTTAATGATCAGTACACCAATCCCACTTAGCTCACCAAATTTCGTTCTTCTAGGTTAAACCGTTCCATTGCAGTAACCGTTTTCATGTTTAGGTTTCACTCTGTTTTCTCGTATATGGATACATGTAGTTGGAACTCTAAATCAAACACGGTTTTTGCTAGCTCTTTGACTTGGCACATTAATGTAGTTCCAATTTCTATGGCTATGGTTTGTGTCCTATGGAAATATCCCCAAGCAAGGACTGACGAGAATCACATTCATTGAAAGGGGTTGCCACCTTCCAAAAAACTACGAGTTTCCTGAAATCTCAGCAATCATTTTTTCACCCAATCTTAATGATACTTCCATTTAATGATCAGTAAACCAATCCCACTTAGCTCACCAAATTTCGTTCTTCTAGGTTAAACCGTTCCTTTGCAGTAACCGTTTTCATGTTTAGGTTTCACTCTCTTTTCTCCTATATGGATACATGTAGTTGGAACTCTAAATCAAACACGGTTTGTGCTAGCTCTTTGAAACTTGCCACAATAATGTAGTTCCAAGTTCTATGGCTATGGTTTGTGTCCTATGGAAGTAGCCCCCAAGCAGAGACTCACGAGAATCACTTTCATTGAGAGTGGTTGCAAAGCTTCCAAAATCTACGAGTTTCCTGAAATCTTAGTTTTTTTCACCCAATCTTGATGATACTTCCAAGTAATGATCAGTAAACCAATCCCACTTGGCTCACCAAATTTCTTTCTTCTAGATTAAAACGTTCCTTGCAGTAACCGTTTTCATGTTTAGGTTTCACTCTGTTTTCTCCAATATGGATACATGTAGTTGGAACTCTAAATCAAACACGGTTTGTGCTATCTCTTTGGAACTTGGCACAATAATGTAGTTCCAAGTTCTATGGCTATGGTTTGTGTCCTATAGCCCCAAGCAGAGACTGACGAGAATCCATTTCATTGAAAGGGTTGCCAATCTTCCAAAAATCTACGAGTTTCTTAAAATCTCAGCAAACATTTTTTCAACCAATCTTGATGATACTTGCAGGTAATGATCAGTACATCAATCCCACTTGGCTCACCAAATTTCTTTCTTCTAGGTTAAACCTTTCCTTTGCAGTAACCGTTTTCATGTTTAGGTTTCACTCTGTTTTCTCCTATATGGATACATGTAGTTGGAACTCTGAATCAAACACGGTTTGTGCTAGCTCTTTGACTTTGCACAATAATGTAGTTCCAAGTTCTATGGCTATGGTTTGTGTCCTATGGAAGTATCCCCAAGCAGAGACTGACGAGAATCACTTTCATTGAAAGGGATTGCCAAGCTTACAAAAAACAACGAGTTTCCTGAAATCTCAGCAATCATTTTTTCACCCAATCTTAATGATACTTCCATTTAATGATCAGTAAACCAATCCCACTTAGCTCACCAAATTTCGTTCTTCTAGGTTAAACCGTTCCTTTGCAGTTACCGTTTTCATGTTTAGGTTTCACTCTGTTTTCTCCTATATGGATACATGTATTTGGAACTCTAAATCAAACACGGTTTGTGCTAGCTCTTTGAAACTTGGTCAATAATGTAGTTCCAAGTTCTATCACTATGGTTTGTGTCGTATGGAAGTAGCTCCAAGCAGAGACTGACGAGAATCACTTTCATTGAAAGGGGTTGCCAAGCTTCCAAAAAACTACGAGTTTCCTGAAATCTCAGCAAAGATTTTTTCATCCAAACTTGATGATACTTGCAGGTAATGATCAGTACAACAGTCCCACTTGGCTCACCAAATTTCGTTCTTCTAGGTTAAACCGTTCCTTTGCAGTAACCGTTTTCATGTTTAGGATTCAATCTGTTTTCTCCTATATGGATACATCTAGTTGGAACAGTAAATCAAACACGGTTTGTGCTAGCTCTTTGAAACTTGGCACAGTTATGTAGTTCCAAGTTCTATGGCTATGGTTTGTGTCCGATGGAAGTAGCCCCAAGCAGAGACTGACGAGAATCACTTTCATTGAAAGGGGTTGCCAAGCTTCCAAAATCTACGAGTATCCTGAAATCTCAGCAAACATTTTTTCACCCAATCTTGATGATACTTGCAGGTAATTATCAGTACAACAGTCCCACTTGGCTCACCAAATTTCTTTCTTCTAGGTTAAACCTTTCCTTTGCAGTAACCGTTTTCATGTTTAGGTTTCACTCTGTTTTCTCCTATATGGATACATGTAGTTGGAACTCTGAATCAAACACGGTTTGTGGTAGCTCTTTACTTTGCACAATAATGTAGTTCCAAGTTCTATGGCTATGGTTTGTGTCCTATGGAAGTATCCCCAAGCAGAGACTGACGAGAATCACTTTCATTGAAAGGGATTGCCAAGCTTACAAAAAACAACGAGTTTCCTGATATCTCAGCAAACATTTTTTCACCCAGTCTTGATGATACTTGCAGGTAATGATCAGTACACGAATCCCACTTGGCTCACCAAATTTTATTCTTCTAGGTTAAACCGTTGCTTTGCAGTAACCGTTTTCATGTTTAGGTTTCACTCTGTTTTCTCCTATATGGATACATGTGGTTGGAACTCTAAATCAAACACGGTTTGTGCTAGCTCTTTGAAACTTGCCACAATAATGTAGTTCCAAGTTCTATGGCGATGGTTTGTGTCCTATGGAAGTAGCCCCAAGCAGAGACTCACGAGAATCACTTTCATTGAAAGTGGTTGCAAAGCTTCCAAAATCTACGAGTTTCCTGAAATCTCAGCAATCATTTTTTCACCCAATCTTGATGATACTTTTAGGTGATGATCAGTACATCAATCCCACTTGGCTCACCAAATTTCGTTCTTCTAGGTTAAACCGTTCCTTTGCAGTAACCGTTTTCATGTTTAGGTTTCACTCTGTTTTCTCCTAATTGGATACATGTAGTTGGAACTCTAAATCAAACACGGTTTGTGCTAGCTCTTTGAAACTTGGCACAATAATGTAGTTCCAATTTCTTTGGCTATGGTTTGTGTCGTATGGAAGTAGCCCCATGCAGAGACTGACGAGAATCACTTTCATTGATGGGTTGCCAAGCTTCCAAAAAACTACGAGTTTCCTGAAATCTCAGCAATCATTTTTTCACCCAATCTTAATGATACTTCCATTTAATGATCAGTAAACCAATCCCACTTAGCTCACCAAATTTCGTTCTTCTAGGTTAAACCGTTCCTTTGCAGTAACCGTTTTCATGTTTAGGTTTCACTCTGTTTTCTCCTATATGGATACATGTAGTTGGAACTCTAAATCAAACACGGTTTGTGCTAGCTCTTTGAAACTTGGCACAATAATGTAGTTCCAAGTTCTATGGCTATGGTTTGTGTCCTATGGAAGTAGCCCCAAGCAGAGACTCTCGAGAATCACTTTCATTGAAAGTGGTTGCAAAGTTTCCAAAATCTACGAGTTTCCTGAAATCTCAGCAAATTTTTTTTCACCCAATCTTGATGATACTTGCAAGTAATGATCAGTAAACCAATCCCACTTGGCTCACCAAATTTCTTTCTTCTAGGTTAAAACGTTCTTGTAGTAACCGTTTTCATGTTTAGGTTTCACTCTGTTTTCTCCTATACGGATACATGTACTTGGAACTCTAAATCAAACACGGTTTGTGCTAGCTCTTTGTCTTGGCACAATATTGTAGTTCCAAGTTCTATGGCTATGGTTTGTATCCTATGGAAGTTGCCCCAAGCAGAGACTGACGAGAATCACTTTCATTGAAAGGGGTTGCGAAGCTTCCAAAAAACTACGAGTTTCCTGAAATCTCAGCAAACATTTTTCCAACCAATCTTGATGATACTTGCAGGTAATGATCAGTACAACAATCCCACTTGGCTCACCAAATTTCTTTCTTCTAGGTTAAAACTTTCCTTTGCAGTAACCATTTTCATGTTTAGGTTTCACTCTGTTTTCTCCTATATGGATACATGTAGTTGGAACTCTGAATCAAACACGGTTTGTGCTAGCTCTTTGACTTTGCACAATAATGTATTTCCTAGTTCTATGGCTATGGTTTGTGTCCTATGGAAGTATCCCCAAGCAGAGACTGACGAGAATCACTTTCATTGAAAGGGATTGCCAAGCTTACAAAAAACAACGAGTTTCCTGAAATCTCAGCAAACATTTTTTCACCCAATCTTGATGATACTTGCAGGTAATGATCAGTACACGAATCCCACTTGGCTCACCAAATTTTATTCTTCTAGGTTAAACCGTTGCTTTGTAGTAACCGTTTTCATGTTTAGGTTTCACTCTGTTTTCTCCTATATGGATACATGTTGTTGGAACTCTAAATCAAACACGGTTTGTGCTAGCTGTTTGAAACTTGCCACAATAATGTAGTTCCAAGTTCTATGGCTATGGTTTGTGTCCTATGGAAGTAGCCCCAAGGAGAGACTCACGAGAATCACTTTCATTGAAAGTGGTTGCAAAGCTTCCAAAATCTACGAGTTTCCTGAAATCTCAGCAAACTTTTTTTCACCCAATCTTGATGATACTTGCAAGTAATGATCAGTAAACCAATCCCACTTGGCTCACCAAATTTCTTTCTTCTAGGTTAAACCGTTCTTGCAGTAACCGTTTTCATGTTTAGGTTTCACTGTGTTTTCTCCTATACGGATACATGTACTTGGAACTCTAAATCAAACACGGTTTGTGCTAGCTCTTTGTCTTGGCACAATATTGTAGTTCCAAGTTCTATGGCTATGGTTTGTGTCCTATGGAAGTAGCCCCAAGCAGAGACTGACGAGAATCACTGTCATTGAAAGGGGTTGCCAAGCTTCCAAAAAACTACGAGTTTCCTGAAATCTCAGCAAACATTTTTTCAACCAATCTTGATGATACTTCCAGGTAATGATCAGTACAATAATCCCACTTGGCTCACCAAATTTCTTTCTTCTAGGTTAAACCTTTCCTTTGCAGTAACAGTTTTCATGTTTAGGTTTCACTCTGTTTTCTCCTATATGGATACATGTAGTTGGAACTCTGAATCAAACACGGTTTGTGCTAGCTCTTTGACTTTGCACAATAATGTAGTTCCAAGTTCAATGGCTATGGTTTGTGTCCTATGGAATTATCCCCAAGCAGAGACTGACGAGAATCACATTCATTGAAAGGGGTTGCCCACCTTCCAAAAAACTACGAGTTTCCTGAAATTTCAGCAATCATTTTTTCACCCAATCTTAATGATACTTCCATTTAATGATCAGTAAACCAATCCCACTTAGCTCACCAAATTTCGTTCTTCTAGGTTAAACCGTTCCTTTGCAGTTACCGTTTTCATGTTTAGGTTTCACTCTGTTTTCTCCTATATGGATACATGTATTTGGAACTCTAAATCAAACACGGTTTGTGCTAGCTCTTTGAAACTTGGCTCAATAATGTAGTTCCAAGTTCTATCACTATGGTTTGTGTCGTATGGAAGTAGCTCCAAGCAGAGACTGACGAGAATCACTTTCATTGAAAGGGGTTGCCAAGCTTCCAAAAAACTACGAGTTTCCTGAAATCTCAGCAAAGATTTTTTCATCCAAACTTGATGATACTTGCAGGTAATGATCAGTACAACAGTCCCACTTGGCTCACCAAATTTCGTTCTTCTAGGTTAAACCGTTCCTTTGCAGTAACCGTTTTCATGTTTAGGATTCAATCTGTTTTCTCCTATATGGATACATCTAGTTGGAACAGTAAATCAAACACGGTTTGTGCTAGCTCTTTGAAACTTGGCACAGTTATGTAGTTCCAAGTTCTATGGCTATGGTTTGTGTCCGATGGAAGTAGCCCCAAGCAGAGACTGACGAGAATCACTTTCATTGAAAGGGGTTGCCAAGCTTCCAAAAACTACGAGTATCCTGAAATCTCAGCAAACATTTTTTCACCCAGTCTTGATGATACTTGCAGGTAATGATCAGTACAACAGTCCCACTTGGCTCACCAAATTTCTTTCTTCTAGGTTAAACCTTTCCTTTGCAGTAACCGTTTTCATGTTTAGGTTTCACTCTGTTTTCTCCTATATGGATACATGTAGTTGGAACTCTGAATCAAACACGGTTTGTGCTAGCTCTTTGACTGTGCACAATAATGTAGTTCCAAGTTCTATGGCTATGGTTTGTGTCCTATGGAAGTATCCCCAAGCAGAGACTGACGAGAATCACTTTCATTGAAAGGGATTGCCAAGCTTACAAAAAACAACGAGTTTCCTGAAATCTCAGCAATCATTTTTTCACCCAATCTTGATGATACTTGCAGGTAATGATCAGTACAACAATCCCACTTGGCTCACCAAATTTCGTTCTTCTAGGTTAAACCTTTCCTTTGCAGTAACCGTTTTCATGTTTAGGTTTCACTCTGTTTTCTCCTATATGGATACATGTAGTTGGAACTCTGAATCAAACACGGTTTGTGCTACCTCTTTGAAACTTGGCACAATAATGTAGTTCCAAGTTCTATGGCTATGGTTTGTGTCCTATGGAAGTATCCCCAAGCAGAGACTGACGAGAATCATATTCATTGAAAGGGGTTGCCCACCTTCCAAAAAACTACGAGTTTCCTGAAATCTCAGCAAACATTTTTCACCCAATCTTGATGATACTTCCATTTAATGATCACTACACCAATCCCACTTGGCTCACATAATTTCGTTCTTCTAGGTTATACCGTTCCTTTGCAGTAACCATTTTCATGTTTAGGTTTCACTCTGTTTTCTCCTATATGGATACATGTAGTTGGAACTCTAAATCAAACACGGTTTGTGCTAGCTCTTTGAAACTTGGCACAATAATGTAGTTCCAATTTCTATGGCTATGGTTTGTGTCGTACGGAAGTAGCCCCAAGCAGAGACTGACGAGAATCACTTTCATTGAAAGTGGTTGCCAATCTTCCAAAATCTACGAGTTTCCTGAAATCTCAGCAAACTTTTTTTCACCCAATCTTGATGATACTTGCAAGTAATAATGATCAGTAAACCAATCCCACGTGGCTCACCAAATTTCTTTCTTCTAGGTTAAACCGTTCCTTGCAGTAACCGTTTTCATGTTTAGGTTTCACTCTGTTTTCTCCTATATGGATACATGTAGTTGGAACTCTAAATCAAACACGGTTTGTGCTAGCTCTTTGAAACTTGGCACAGTAATGTCGTTTTAAGTTCTATTGCTATGGTTTGTGTCCTATGGAAGTAGCCCAAAGCAGAGACTGATGAGAATCACTTTCATTGAAAGGGGTCACCAAGCTTCCAAAAAACTACGAGTTTCCTGAAATCTCAGCAAAGATTTTTTGACCCAATCATCATGATACTTCCATTTAATGATCAGTACACCAATCCCACTAGGCTCACCAAATTGCGTTCTTCTAGGTTTAACCGTTGCTTTGCAGAAACCGTTTCATGTTTAGGTTTCACTCTGTTTTCTCCTATATGGATACATGTAGTTGGAACTCTAAATCAAACACGGTTTGTGGTAGCTCTTTGAAACTTGGCACAATAATGTAGTTCCAAGTTCTATGTCTATGGTTTGTGTCCTATGGAAGTAGAACTGAGCATAGACTGACGAGAATCACTTTCATTTAAAGGGGTTGCCAAGCCTCCAAAAAACTAGGAGTTTCCGGAAGTCTCAGCAATCATTTTTTCACCCAATCTTGATGATACTTGCAGTTAATGATCAGTACACCATTCCCACTTGGCTCACCAAATTTCGTTCTTCTAGGTTAAACCGTTACTTTGCAGTAACCGTTTTCATGTTTAGGATTCACTCTGTTTTGTCCTATATGAATACATGTGGTTGGAACTCTAAATCAAACACGGTTTGTGCTAGCTCTTTGAAACTTGGCTCAATAATGTAGTTCCATGTTCTATGGCTATGGTTTCTGTCCTATGGACGTAGCCGCAAGCAGAGACTGACGAGAATCACATTCATTGAAAGGGGTTGCCAAGCTTCCAAAAAACTACGAGTTTCCTGAAATCTCAACAAACATTTTTTCACCCAATCTTGATGATCCGTGCAGGTAATGATCATTACACCAATCCCACATGGCTCACCAAATTTCGTTTTTCTATGTTAAACCGTTCCTTTGCAGTAACGGTTTTCATGTTTTGGTTTCACTCTGTTTACTCCTATATGGATACATGTAGTTGGAACTCTAAATCAAACACGGTTTTTGCTAGCTCTTTGACTTGGCACAATAATGTAGTTCCAAGTTCTATGGCTATGTTTGTGTCCGATGGAAGTATCCCCAAGCAGAGACTGACGAGAATCACTTTCATTGAAAGGGGTTGCCCAGCTTCCAAAAAAATACGAGTTTCCTGAAATCTCAGCAAACTTTTTTTCACCCAATCTTGATGATACTTGCAGGTAATGATCAGTACACCAGTCCCACTTGGCTCACCAAATTTCGTTCTTCTAGGTTAAGCCGTTCCTTTGGAGTAACCGTTTTCATGTTTAGGTTTCACTCTGTTTTCCCCTATATGGATACATGTTGTTGGAACTCTAAATCAAACACGGTTTGTGCTAGATTTTGAAACTTGGCACAATAATGTAGTTCCAAGTTCTATTGCTTTGGTTTGTGTCCTATGGAAGTAGCCCCAAGCATAGACTGACGAGAATCACTTTCATTGAAAGGGGTTGGAAAGCTTCCAAAAAACTAGGAGTTTCCGGAAATCTCAGCAATCATTTTTTCACCCAATCTTGATGATACTTGCAGGTAATGATCAGTACACCATTCCCACTTGGCTCACCAAATTTCGTTCTTCTAGGTTAAACCGTTACTTTGCAGTAACCATTTTCATGTTTAGGATTCACTCTGTTTTGTCATATATGAATACATGTAGTTGGAACTCTAAATCAAACACGGTTTGTGCTAGCTCTTTGAAACTTGGCACAATGATGCAGTTCCAAGTTCTATGGCTATTGTTTTTGTCCTTTGGAAGTAGCCCCAAGCAGAGACTGACAAGAATCACTTTCATTGAAAGGGGTTGCTAAGCTTCAAAAGAACTACGAGTTTCCGAAAATCTCAGCAATCATTTTTTTACCCAATCTTATTATACTTCCATTTAATGATCAGTACACCAATCCCACTTGGCTCACCAAATTTCGTTCTTCTAGGTTAAACCATTCCATTGCAGTAACCGTTTTCATGTTTAGGTTTCACTCTGTTTTCTCGTATATGGATACATGTAGTTGGAACTCTAAATCAAACACGGTTTTTGCTAGCTCTTTGACTTGGCACATTAATGTAGTTCCAATTTCTATGGCTATGGTTTGTGTCCTATGGAAATATCCCCAAGCAAGGACTGACGAGAATCACATTCATTGAAAGGGGTTGCCCACCTTCCAAAAAACTACGAGTTTCCTGAAATCTCAGCAATCATTTTTTCACCCAATCTTAATGATACTTCCATTTAATGATCAGTAAACCAATCCCACTTAGCTCACCAAATTTCGTTCTTCTAGGTTAAACCGTTCCTTTGCAGTAACCGTTTTCATGTTTAGGTTTCACTCTCTTTTCTCCTATATGGATACATGTAGTTGGAACTCTAAATCAAACACGGTTTGTGCTAGCTCTTTGAAACTTGCCACAATAATGTAGTTCCAAGTTCTATGGCTATGGTTTGTGTCCTATGGAAGTAGCCCCAAGCAGAGACTCACGAGAATCACTTTCATTGAGAGTGGTTGCAAAGCTTCCAAAATCTACGAGTTTCCTGAAATCTTAGCAAACTTTTTTTCACCCAATCTTGATGATACTTCCAAGTAATGATCAGTAAACCAATCCCACTTGGCTCACCAAATTTCTTTCTTCTAGATTAAAAACGTTCCTTGCAGTAACCGTTTTCATGTTTAGGTTTCACTCTGTTTTCTCCAATATGGATACATGTAGTTGGAACTCTAAATCAAACACGGTTTGTGCTAGCTCTTTGAAACTTGGCACAATAATGTAGTTCCAAGTTCTATGGCTATGGTTTGTGTCCTATGGAAGTAGCCCCAAGCAGAGACTCTCGAGAATCACTTTCATTGAAAGTGGTTGCAAAGTTTCCAAAATCTACGAGTTTCCTGAAATCTCAGCAAATTTTTTTTCACCCAATCTTGATGATACTTGCAAGTAATGATCAGTAAACCAATCCCACTTGGCTCACCAAATTTCTTTCTTCTAGGTTAAAACGTTCTTGTAGTAACCGTTTTCATGTTTAGGTTTCACTCTGTTTTCTCCTATACGGATACATGTACTTGGAACTCTAAATCAAACACGGTTTGTGCTAGCTCTTTGTCTTGGCACAATATTGTAGTTCCAAGTTCTATGGCTATGGTTTGTATCCTATGGAAGTTGCCCCAAGCAGAGACTGACGAGAATCACTTTCATTGAAAGGGGTTGCGAAGCTTCCAAAAAACTACGAGTTTCCTGAAATCTCAGCAAACATTTTTCCAACCAATCTTGATGATACTTGCAGGTAATGATCAGTACAACAATCCCACTTGGCTCACCAAATTTCTTTCTTCTAGGTTAAACCTTTCCTTTGCAGTAACCGTTTTCATGTTTAGGTTTCACTCTGTTTTCTCCTATATGGATACATGTAGTTGGAACTCTGAATCAAACACGGTTTGTGCTAGCTCTTTGACTTTGCACAATAATGTATTTCCAAGTTCTATGGCTATGGTTTGTGTCCTATGGAAGTATCCCCAAGCAGAGACTGACGAGAATCACTTTCATTGAAAGGGATTGCCAAGCTTACAAAAAACAACGAGTTTCCTGAAATCTCAGCAAACATTTTTTCACCCAATCTTGATGATACTTGCAGGTAATGATCAGTACACGAATCCCACTTGGCTCACCAAATTTTATTCTTCTAGGTTAAACCGTTGCTTTGTAGTAACCGTTTTCATGTTTAGGTTTCACTCTGTTTTCTCCTATATGGATACATGTTGTTGGAACTCTAAATCAAACACGGTTTGTGCTAGCTGTTTGAAACTTGCCACAATAATGTAGTTCCAAGTTCTATGGCTATGGTTTGTGTCCTATGGAAGTAGCCCCAAGGAGAGACTCACGAGAATCACTTTCATTGAAAGTGGTTGCAAAGCTTCCAAAATCTACGAGTTTCCTGAAATCTCAGCAAACTTTTTTTCACCCAATCTTGATGATACTTGCAAGTAATGATCAGTAAACCAATCCCACTTGGCTCACCAAATTTCTTTCTTCTAGGTTAAACCGTTCTTGCAGTAACCGTTTTCATGTTTAGGTTTCACTGTGTTTTCTCCTATACGGATACATGTACTTGGAACTCTAAATCAAACACGGTTTGTGCTAGCTCTTTGTCTTGGCACAATATTGTAGTTCCAAGTTCTATGGCTATGGTTTGTGTCCTATGGAAGTAGCCCCAAGCAGAGACTGACGAGAATCACTGTCATTGAAAGGGGTTGCCAAGCTTCCAAAAAACTACGAGTTTCCTGAAATCTCAGCAAACATTTTTTCAACCAATCTTGATGATACTTGCAGGTAATGATCAGTACAATAATCCCACTTGGCTCACCAAATTTCTTTCTTCTAGGTTAAACCTTTCCTTTGCAGTAACAGTTTTCATGTTTAGGTTTCACTCTGTTTTCTCCTATATGGATACATGTAGTTGGAACTCTGAATCAAACACGGTTTGTGCTAGCTCTTTGACTTTGCACAATAATGTAGTTCCAAGTTCAATGGCTATGGTTTGTGTCCTATGGAATTATCCCCAAGCAGAGACTGACGAGAATCACATTCATTGAAAGGGGTTGCCCACCTTCCAAAAAACTACGAGTTTCCTGAAATCTCAGCAATCATTTTTTCACCCAATCTTGATGATACTTGCAGGTAATGATCAGTACAACAATCCCACTTGGCTCACCAAATTTCGTTCTTCTAGGTTAAACCTTTCCTTTGCAGTAACCGTTTTCATGTTTAGGTTTCACTCTGTTTTCTCCTATATGGATACATGTAGTTGGAACTCTGAATCAAACACGGTTTGTGCTACCTCTTTGAAACTTGGCACAATAATGTAGTTCCAAGTTCTATGGCTATGGTTTGTGTCCTATGGAAGTATCCCCAAGCAGAGACTGACGAGAATCATATTCATTGAAAGGGGTTGCCCACCTTCCAAAAAACTACGAGTTTCCTGAAATCTCAGCAAACATTTTTCACCCAATCTTGATGATACTTCCATTTAATGATCACTACACCAATCCCACTTGGCTCACATAATTTCGTTCTTCTAGGTAATACCGTTCCTTTGCAGTAACCATTTTCATGTTTAGGTTTCACTCTGTTTTCTCCTATATGGATACATGTAGTTGGAACTCTAAATCAAACACGGTTTGTGCTAGCTCTTTGAAACTTGGCACAATAATGTAGTTCCAATTTCTATGGCTATGGTTTGTGTCGTACGGAAGTAGCCCCAAGCAGAGACTGACGAGAATCACTTTCATTGAAAGTGGTTGCCAATCTTCCAAAATCTACGAGTTTCCTGAAATCTCAGCAAACTTTTTTTCACCCAATCTTGATGATACTTGCAAGTAATGATCAGTAAACCAATCCCACATGGCTCACCAAATTTCTTTCTTCTAGGTTAAACCGTTCCTTGCAGTAACCGTTTTCATGTTTAGGTTTCACTCTGTTTTCTCCTATATGGATACATGTAGTTGGAACTCTAAATCAAACACGGTTTGTGCTAGCTCTTTGAAACTTGGCACAGTAATGTCGTTTTAAGTTCTATTGCTATGGTTTGTGTCCTATGGAAGTAGCCCAAAGCAGAGACGGATGAGAATCACTTTCATTGAAAGGGGTCACCAAGCTTCCAAAAAACTACGAGTTTCCTGAAATCTCAGCAAAGATTTTTTCACCCAATCATGATGATACTTGCACGTAATGATCAGTACACCAATCCAACTTGGCTCACCAAATTTCATTCTTCTAGGTTAAACCGTTCCTTTGCAGTAACCGTTTTCATGTTTAGGTTTCACTCTGTTTTCTCCTATATGGATACATGTAGTTGGAACTCTAAATCAAACACGGCTTGTGCTAGCTCTTTGAAACTTGGCTCAATAATGTAGTTCCAAGTTCTATCACTATGGTTTGTGTCTTATGGAAGTAGCCCCAAGCAGAGACTGACGAGAATCACTTTCATTGAAAGGGTATTGCCAAGTTTCCAAAAAACTACGAGTTTCCTGAAATCTCAGGAAAGACTTTTTTCACCCAATCTTGATGATACTTGCAGGTAATGATCAGTACACCAATCCCACTAGGCTCCCCAAATTTCGTTCTTCTAGGTTAAACAGTTCCTTTGCAGTAACCGTTTTCATGTTTAGGTTTCACTCTGTTTTCTCCTATATGAATACATGTTGTTGGAACTCTAGGTTTGTGCTAGCTCTTTGAAACTTGGCACAGTAATGTTGTTCTAAGTTCTATTGCTATGGTTTGTGTCCTATGGAAGTAGCCCAAAGCAGAGACTGATGAGAATCACTTTCATTGAAAGGGGTCGCCAAGCTTCCAAAAAACAACGAGTTTCATGAAATCTCAGCAAAGATTTTTTCACCCAATCATGATGATACTTCCATTTGATGATCAGTACACCAATCCCACTTGGCTCACCAAATTTGTTTCTTCTAGGTTAAACCGTTCCTTTGCAGTAACTGTTTTCATGTTTAGGTTTCACTCTTTTTTCTCCTATATGGATACATGTAGTTGGAACTCTAAATCAAACACGGTTTGTGCTAGCTCTTTGAAACTTGGCACAATAATATAGTTCCAAGTTCTATGGCTATGGTTTGTGTCCTATGGAAGTAGCCCCAAGCATAGACTGACGAGAATCACTTTCATTGAAAGGGGTTGCCAAGCTTCCAAAAACTACGAGTTTCCGGAAATCTCAGCTATCATTTTTTCACCCAATCTTGATGATACTTGCAGGTAATGATCAGTACACCAATCCCACTCGGCTCACCAAATTTCGTTCTTCTAGGTTAAACCGTTCCGTTGCAGTAACCGTTTTTATGTTTAGGTTTCACTCTGTTTTCTCTAATATGGATACATGTAGTTGGAACTCTAAATCAAACACGGTTTGTGTTAGCTCCTTGAAACTTGGCACAATAATGTAGTTCCTAGTTCTATCGCTATGCTTTTTGTCCTATGGAAGTAGCCCCAAGCAGAGACTGAGGAGAATCACTTTCATTGAAAGGGGTTGCCAAACTTCCAAAAAACAACGAGTTTCCTGAAACTCAGAAAACATTTTTTCACCCAATCTTGATGATACTTGCAGGTAATGATCAGTACACCACTCCCACTTGGCTCACGAAATTTCGTTCTTCTAGGTTAAACCGTTCCTTTGCAGTAACTGCTTTCATGTTTAGGATTCACTCTGTTTTCTCCTATATGGATACATGTAGTTGGAACTCTAAATCAAACACGGTTTGTGCTAGCTCTTTGAAAATTGGCACAATAATGTAGTTCCAAGTTCCATGGCTATGGATTGTGTCCTATGGAAGTAGCCCCAAGCATAGACTGACGAGAATCACTTTCATTGAAAGTGGTTGCCAAGCTTCCAAAAAACTACGAGTTTCCTGAAATCTCAGCAAACATTTTTTCACCCAATCTTGATGGTACTTGCAGGTAATGATCAGTACACCAATCCCACTTGGCTCACCAAATTTCGTTCTTCTAGGTTAAACCGTTCCTTTGCAGTAACCGTTTTCATGTTTAGGTTTCACTCTGTTTTCTCCTATATGGATACATGTAGTTGGGACTCTAAATCAAACACGGTTTGTGCTAGCTCTTTGAAACTTGGCACAATAATGTAGTTCCAAGTTCTATGGCTATGGTTTGTGTCCGATGGAAGTAGCCCCAAGCAGAGACTGACGAGAATCACTTTCATTGAAAGGGGTTGCCAAGCTTCCAAAAAACTACGAGTTTCCTGAAATCTCAGCAAACTTTTTTCACCAATCTTGATGATACTTGCAGGTAATGATCAGTACACCAATCCCACTTGGCTCACCAAATTTCTTTCTTCTAGGTTAAACCGTTCCTTTGCAGTAACTGTTTTCATGTTTAGGTTTCAATCTGTTTTCTCCTATATGGATACATGTAGTTGGAACTCTAAATCAAACACGGTTTGTGCTAGCTCTTTGAAACTTGGCACAATAATGTAGTTCCAAGTTCTATGGCTATGGTTTGTGTCCTATGGAAGTAGCCCCAAGCAGAGACTGACGAGAATCACTTTCATTGAAAGGGGTTGCCAAGCTTCCAAAAAACTACGAGTTTCCTGAAATCTCAGCAAATATTTTTTCAACCAATCTTGATGATACTTGCAGGTAATGATCAGTACAACAATCCCACTTGGCTCACCAAATTTCTTTCTTCTAGGTTTAACCTTTCCTTTGCAGTAACCGTTTTCATGTTTAGGTTTCACTCTGTTTTCTCCTATATGGATACATGTAGTTGGAACTCTGAATCAAACACGGTTTGTGCTAGCTCTTTGACTTTGCACAATAATGTAGTTCCAAGTTCTATGGCTATGGTTTGTGTCCTATGGAAGTATCCCCAAGCAGAGACTGACGAGAATCACATTCATTGAAAGGGGTTGCCCACCTTCCAAAAAACTACGAGTTTCCTGAAATCTCAGCAAACATTTTTCACCCAATCTTCATGATACTTCCATTTAATATTCACTACACCAATCCCACTTGGCTCACCAAATTTCTTTCTTCTAGGTTCAACGGTTCCTTTGCAGTAACCGTTTTCATGTTTAGGTTTCACTCTGTTTTCTCCTATATGGATACATGTAGTTGGAACTCTAAATCAAACACGGTTTGTGCTAGCTCTTTGAAACTTGGCACAATAATGTAGTTCCAATTTCTATGGCTATGGTTTGTGTCGTACGGAAGTAGCCCCAAGCAGAGACTGACGAGAATCACTTTCATTGAAAGTGGTTGCCAATCTTCCAAAATCTACGAGTTTACTGAAATCTCAGCAAACTTTTTTTCACCCAATCTTGATGATACTTGCAAGTAATGATCAGTAAACCAATCCCACATGGCTCACCAAATTTCTTTCTTCTAGGTTAAACCGTTCCTTGCAGTAACCGTTTTCATGTTTAGGTTTCACTCTGTTTTCTCCTATATAGATACATGTAGTTGGAACTCTAAATCAAACACGGTTTGTGCTAGCTCTTTGAAACTTGGCTCAATAATGTAGTTCCAAGTTCTATCACTATGTTTTGTGTCGTATGGAAGTAGCCCAAGCAGAGACTGACGAGAATCACTTTCATTGAATAGGGTTGCCAAGTTTCCAAAAAACTACGAGTTTCCTGAAATCTCAGCAAAGATTTTTTCACCCAATCTTGATGATACTTGCAGTTAATGATCAGTACACCAGTCCCACTTGGCTCACCAAATTACGTTCTTCTAGGTTAAACCGTTCCTTTGCAGTAACCGTTTTCATGTTTAGGTTTCACTCTGTTTTCTCCTATATGGATACATGTAGTTGGAACTCTAAATCAAACACGGTTTGTGCTAGCTCTTTGAAACTTGGCACAGTAATGTCGTTTTAAGTTCTATTGCTATGGTTTGTGTCCTATGGAAGTAGCCCAAAGCAGAGACTGATGAGAATCACTTTCATTGAAAGGGGTCACCAAGCTTCCAAAAAACTACGAGTTTCCTGAAATCTCAGCAAAGATTTTTTCACCCAATCATGATGATACTTGCACGTAATGATCAGTACACCAATCCAACTTGGCTCACCAAATTTCATTCTTCTAGGTTAAACCGTTCCTTTGCAGTAACCGTTTTCATGTTTAGGTTTCACTCTGTTTTCTCCTATATGGATACATGTAGTTGGAACTCTAAATCAAACACGGCTTGTGCTAGCTCTTTGAAACTTGGCTCAATAATGTAGTTCCAAGTTCTATCACTATGGTTTGTGTCATATGGAAGTAGCCCCAAGCAGAGACTGACGAGAATCACTTTCATTGAAAGGGTATTGCCAAGTTTCCAAAAAACTACGAGTTTCCTGAAATCTCAGGAAAGACTTTTTTCACCCAATCTTGATGATACTTGCAGGTAATGATCAGTACACCAATCCCACTAGGCTCCCCAAATTTCGTTCTTCTAGGTTAAACAGTTCCTTTGCAGTAACCGTTTTCATGTTTAGGTTTCACTCTGTTTTCTCCTATATGAATACATGTTGTTGGAACTCTAGGTTTGTGCTAGCTCTTTGAAACTTGGCACAGTAATGTTGTTCTAAGTTCTATTGCTATGGTTTGTGTCCTATGGAAGTAGCCCAAAGCAGAGACTGATGAGAATCACTTTCATTGAAAGGGGTCGCCAAGCTTCCAAAAAACAAAGAGTTTCATGAAATCTCAGCAAAGATTTTTTCACCCAATCTTGATGATACTTCCATTTAATGATCAGTACACCAATCCCACTTGGCTCACCAAATTTGTTTCTTCTAGGTTAAACCGTTCCTTTGCAGTAACTGTTTTCATGTTTAGGTTTCACTCTGTTTTCTCCTATATGGATACATGTAGTTGGAACTCTAAATCAAACACGGTTTGTGCTAGCTCTTTGAAACTTGGCACAATAATATAGTTCCAAGTTCTATGGCTATGGTTTGTGTCCTATGGAAGTAGCCCCAAGCATAGACTGACGAGAATCACTTTCATTGAAAGGGGTTGCCAAGCTTCCAAAAACTACGAGTTTCCGGAAATCTCAGCTATCATTTTTTCACCCAATCTTGATGATACTTGCAGGTAATGATCAGTACACCAATCCCACTCGGCTCACCAAATTTCGTTCTTCTAGGTTAAACCGTTCCGTTGCAGTAACCGTTTTCATGTTTAGGTTTCACTCTGTTTTCTCTAATATGGATACATGTAGTTGGAACTCTAAATCAAACACGGTTTGTGCTAGCTCCTTGAAACTTCTCACAATAATGTAGTTCCTAGTTCTATCGCTATGCTTTTTGTCCTATGGAAGTAGCCCCAAGCAGAGACTGAGGAGAATCACTTTCATTGAAAGGGGTTGCCAAGCTTCCAAAAAACAACGAGTTTCCTGAAACTCAGAAAACATTTTTTCACCCAATCTTGATGATACTTGCAGGTAATGATCAGTACACCACTCCCACTTGGCTCACCAAATTTCGTTCTTCTAGGTTAAACCGTTCCTTTGCAGTAACTGCTTTCATGTTTAGGATTCACTCTGTTTTCTCCTATATGGATACATGTAGTTGGAACTCTAAATCAAACACGGTTTGTGCTAGCTCTTTGAAAATTGGCACAATAATGTAGTTCCAAGTTCCATGGCTATGGTTTGTGTCCTATGGAAGTAGCCCCAAGCATAGACTGACGAGAATCACTTTCATTGAAAGTGGTTGCCAAGCTTCCAAAAAACTACGAGTTTCCTGAAATCTCAGCAAACATTTTTTCACCCAATCTTGATGGTACTTGCAGGTAATGATCAGTACACCAATCCCACTTGGCTCACCAAATTTCTTCCTTCTAGGTTAAACCGTTCCTTTGCAGTAACTGTTTTCATGTTTAGGTTTCACTCTGTTTTCTCCTATATGTATACATGTTTTTGGAACTCTAAATCAAACACGGTTTGTGCTAGCTCTTTGAAACTTGGCACAGTAATGTAGTTCCAAGTTGTATGGCTATAGTTTGTGTCCGATGGAAGTACCCCCAAGCAGAGACTGACGAGAATCACTTTCATTGAAAGGGGATGCCAAGCTTCCAAAAAACTACGAGTTTCCTGAAATCTCAGCAAACTTTTTTTCACCGAATCTTGATGATACTTGCAGGTAATGATCAGTACACCAATCCCACTTGGCTCACCAAATTTCTTTCTTCTAGGTTACACCGTTCCTTTGCAGTAACCGTTTTCATGTGTAGGTTTCACTGTGTTTTCTCCTATATGGATACATGTAGTTGGAACTCTAAATCAAACACGGTTTGTGCTAGATTTTGAAACTTGGCACAATAATGTAGTTCCAAGTTCTATTGCTTTGGTTTGTGTCCTATGGAAGTAGCCCCAAGCATAGACTGACGAGAATCACTTTCATTGAAAGGGGTTGGAAAGCTTCCAAAAAACTAGGAGTTTCCGGAAATCTCAGCAATCATTTTTTCACCCAATCTTGATGATACTTGCAGGTAATGATCAGTACACCAATCCCACTTGGCTCACCAAATTTCGTTCTTCTAGGTTAAACCGTTCCTTTGCAGTAACCGTTTTCATGTTTAGGTTTCACTCTGTTTTCTCCTATATGGATACATTCAGATGGAACTCTAAATCAAACACGGTTTGTGCTAGCTCTTTGAAACTTATCACAGTAATGTCGTTCTAAGTTCTATTTCTATGGTTTGTGTCCTATGGAAGTAGACCAAAGCAGAGACTGACGAGAATCACTTTCATTGAAAGGGGTTGCCAAGCTTCCAAAAAACTACGAGTTTCCTGATATCTCAGCAAAGTTTTTTTCACCCAATCTTGATGATACTTCCATTTAATGATCAGTACACCAATCCCACTAGGCTCTCCAAATTGCGTTCTTCTAGGTTAAACCGTTGCTTTCCAGTAACCGTTTTCATGTTGAGGTTTCACTCTGTTTTCTCCTATATGGATACATGTAGTTGGAACTCTAAATCAAACACGGTTTGTGCTAGCTCTTTGAAACGTGGCACAATAATGTAGTTCCAAGTTCTATGGCGATGGTTTGTGTCCTATGGATGTAGCCCCAAGAAGAGACTGACGAGAATCACTTTCATTGAAAGGGGTTGCCAAGCTTCCAAAAAACTACGAGTTTCCTGAAATCTCAGCAAACATTTTTTCACCCAATCTTGATGATACTTGCAGGTAATGATCAGTACACCAAGCCCACTAGGCTCACCAAATTTCGTTCTTCTAGGTTAAACCCTTGCTTTGCAGTAACCGTTTCATGTTTAGGTTTCACTCTGTTTTCTCCTATATGGATACATGTAGTTGGAACTCTAAATCAAACACGGTTTGTGCTAGCTCTTTGAAACTTGGCTCAATAATGTAGTTCCAAGTTCTATCACTATGTTTTGTGTCGTATGGAAGTAGCCCCAAGCAGAGACTAACGAGAATCACTTTCATTGAATAGGGTTGCCAAGTTTCCAAAAAACTACGAGTTTCCTGAAATCTCAGCAAAGATTTTTTCACCCAATCTTGATGATACTTGCAGTTAATGATCAGTACACCAATCCCACTTGGCTCACCAAATTACGTTCTTCTAGGTTAAACCGTTCCTTTGCAGTAACCGTTTTCATGTTTAGGTTTCACTCTGTTTTCTCCTATATGGATACATGTAGTTGGAACTCTAAATCAAACACGGTTTGTGCTAGCTCTTTGAAACTTGGCACAGTAATGTCGTTTTAAGTTCTATTGCTATGGTTTGTGTCCTATGGAAGTAGCCCAAAGCAGAGACTGATGAGAATCACTTTCATTGAAAGGGGTCACCAAGCTTCCAAAAAACTACGAGTTTCCTGAAATCTCAGCAAAGATTTTTTCACCCAATCATGATGATACTTGCACGTAATGATCAGTACACCAATCCAACTTGGCTCACCAAATTTCATTCTTCTAGGTTAAACCGTTCCTTTGCAGTAACCGTTTTCATGTTTAGGTTTCACTCTGTTTTCTCCTATATGGATACATGTAGTTGGAACTCTAAATCAAACACGGCTTGTGCTAGCTCTTTGAAACTTGGCTCAATAATGTAGTTCCAAGTTCTATCACTATGGTTTGTGTCATATGGAAGTAGCCCCAAGCAGAGACTGACGAGAATCACTTTCATTGAAAGGGTATTGCCAAGTTTCCAAAAAACTACGAGTTTCCTGAAATCTCAGGAAAGACTTTTTTCACCCAATCTTGATGATACTTGCAGGTAATGATCAGTACACCAATCCCAATAGGCTCCCCAAATTTCGTTCTTCTAGGTTAAACAGTTCCTTTGCAGTAACCGTTTTCATGTTTAGGTTTCACTCTGTTTTCTCCTATATGAATACATGTTGTTGGAACTCTAGGTTTGTACTAGCTCTTTGAAACTTGGCACAGTAATGTTGTTCTAAGTTCTATTGCTATGGTTTGTGTCCTATGGAAGTAGCCCAAAGCAGAGACTGATGAGAATCACTTTCATTGAAAGGGGTCGCCAAGCTTCCAAAAAACAAAGAGTTTCATGAAATCTCAGCAAAGATTTTTTCACCCAATCTTGATGATACTTCCATTTAATGATCAGGACACCAATCCCACTTGGCTCACCAAATTTGTTTCTTCTAGGTTAAACCGTTCCTTTGCAGTAACTGTTTTCATGTTTAGGTTTCACTCTGTTTTCTCCTATATGGATACATGTAGTTGGAACTCTAAATCAAACACGGTTTGTGCTAGCTCTTTGAAACTTGGCACAATAATATAGTTCCAAGTTCTATGGCTATGGTTTGTGTCCTATGGAAGTAGCCCCAAGCATAGACTGACGAGAATCACTTTCATTGAAAGGGGTTGCCAAGCTTCCAAAAACTACGAGTTTCCGGAAATCTCAGCTATCATTTTTTCACCCAATCTTGATGATACTTGCAGGTAATGATCAGTACACCAATCCCACTCGGCTCACCAAATTTCGTTCTTCTAGGTTAAACCGTTCCGTTGCAGTAACCGTTTTCATGTTTAGGTTTCACTCTGTTTTCTCTAATATGGATACATGTAGTTGGAACTCTAAATCAAACACGGTTTGTGCTAGCTCCTTGAAAATTCTCACAATAATGTAGTTCCTAGTTCTATCGCTATGCTTTTTGTCCTATGGAAGTAGCCCCAAGCAGAGACTGAGGAGAATCACTTTCATTGAAAGGGGTTGCCAAGCTTCCAAAAAACAACGAGTTTCCTGAAACTCAGAAAACATTTTTTCACCCAATCTTGATGATACTTGCAGGTAATGATCAGTACACCACTCCCACTTGGCTCACCAAATTTCGTTCTTCTAGGTTAAACCGTTCCTTTGCAGTAACTGCTTTCATGTTTAGGATTCACTCTGTTTTCTCCTATATGGATACATGTAGTTGGAACTCTAAATCAAACACGGTTTGTGCTAGCTCTTTGAAAATTGGCACAATAATGTAGTTCCAAGTTCCATGGCTATGGTTTGTGTCCTATGGAAGTAGCCCCAAGCATAGACTGACGAGAATCACTTTCATTGAAAGTGGTTGCCAAGCTTCCAAAAAACTACGAGTTTCCTGAAATCTCAGCAAACATTTTTTCACCCAATCTTGATGGTACTTGCAGGTAATGATCAGTACACCAATCCCACTTGGCTCACCAAATTTCGTTCTTCTAGGTTAAACCGTTCCTTTGCAGTAACCGTTTTCATGTTTAGGTTTCACTCTGTTTTCTCCTATATGGATACATGTAGTTGGGACTCTAAATCAAACACGGTTTGTGCTAGCTCTTTGAAACTTGGCACAATAATGTAGTTCCAAGTTCTATGGCTATGGTTTGTGTCCGATGGAAGTAGCCCCAAGCAGAGACTGAAGAGAATCACTTTCATTGAAAGGGGTTGCCAAGCTTCCAAAAAACTACGAGTTTCCTGAAATCTCAGCAAACTTTTTTCACCAATCTTGATGATACTTGCAGGTAATGATCAGTACACCAATCCCACTTGGCTCACCAAATTTCTTTATTCTAGGTTAAACCGTTCCTTTGCAGTAACTGTTTTCATGTTTAGGTTTCACTCTGTTTTCTCCTATATGTATACATGTTTTTGGAACTCTAAATCAAACACGGTTTGTGCTAGCTCTTTGAAACTTGGCACAGTAATGTAGTTCCAAGTTGTATGGCTATAGTTTGTGTCCGATGGAAGTACCCCCAAGCAGAGACTGACGAGAATCACTTTCATTGAAAGGGGATGCCAAGCTTCCAAAAAACTACGAGTTTCCTGAAATCTCAGCAAACTTTTTTTCACCGAATCTTGATGATACTTGCAGGTAATGATCAGTACACCAATCCCACTTGGCTCACCAAATTTCTTTCTTCTAGGTTACACCGTTCCTTTGCAGTAACCGTTTTCATGTGTAGGTTTCACTCTGTTTTCTCCTATATGGATACATGTAGTTGGAACTCTAAATCAAACACGGTTTGTGCTAGATTTTGAAACTTGGCACAATAATGTAGTTCCAAGTTCTATTGCTTTGGTTTGTGTCCTATGGAAGTAGCCCGAAGCATAGACTGACGAGAATCACTTTCATTGAAAGGGGTTGGAAAGCTTCCAAAAAACTAGGAGTTTCCGGAAATCTCAGCAATCATTTTTTCACCCAATCTTGATGATACTTGCAGGTAATGATCAGTACACCAATCCCACTTGGCTCACCAAATTTCGTTCTTCTAGGTTAAACCGTTCCTTTGCAGTAACCGTTTTCATGTTTAGGTTTCACTCTGTTTTCTCCTATATGGATACATTCAGATGGAACTCTAAATCAAACACGGTTTGTGCTAGCTCTTTGAAACTTGGCACAGTAATGTCGTTCTAAGTTCTATTTCTATGGTTTGTGTCCTATGGAAGTAGACCAAAGCAGAGACTGACGAGAATCACTTTCATTGAAAGGGGTTGCCAAGCTTCCAAAAAACTACGAGTTTCCTGATATCTCAGCAAAGTTTTTTTCACCCAATCTTGATGATACTTCCATTTAATGATCACTACACCAATCCCACTAGGCTCTCCAAATTGCGTTCTTCTAGGTTAAACCGTTGCTTTCCAGTAACCGTTTTCATGTTGAGGTTTCACTCTGTTTTCTCCTATATGGATACATGTAGTTGGAACTCTAAATCAAACACGGTTTGTGCTAGCTCTTTGAAACGTGGCACAATAATGTAGTTCCAAGTTCTATGGCGATGGTTTGTGTCCTATGGATGTGGCCCCAAGAAGAGACTGACGAGAATCACTTTCATTGAAAGGGGTTGCCAAGCTTCCAAAAAACTACGAGTTTCCTGAAATCTCAGCAAACATTTTTTCACCCAATCTTGATGATACTTGCAGGTAATGATCAGTACACCAAGCCCACTAGGCTCACCAAATTTCGTTCTTCTAGGTTAAACCGTTGCTTTGCAGTAACCGTTTCATGTTTAGGTTTCACTCTGTTTTCTCCTATATGGATACATGTAGTTGGAACTCTAAATCAAACACGGTTTGTGCTAGCTCCTTGAAACTTGGCACAATATTGTAGTTCCTAGTTCTATCGCTATGGTTTTTGTCCTATGGAAGTAGCCCCAGGCAGAGACTGACGAGAATCACATTCATTGAAAGGGGTTGCCAAGCTTCCAAAAAACTACGAGTTTCCTGAAATCTCAGCAAACATTTTTTCACCCAATCGTGATGATACTTGCAGGTAATGATCAGTACACCAATCCCACTTGGCTCACCAAATTTCGTTCTTCTAGGTTAAACCATTCCTTTGCAGTAACCGTTTTCATGTTTAGGTTTCACTCCGTTTTCTCCTATATGGAAAC
Organism: Urocitellus parryii; assembly: GCF_045843805.1. NCBI lineage: Eukaryota > Metazoa > Chordata > Mammalia > Rodentia > Sciuridae > Urocitellus > Urocitellus parryii. The sequence continues at coordinate 41,451 of NW_027554112.1, read as the reverse complement.
ATGTAGTTGGAACTCTAAATCAAACACGGTTTGTGCTAGCTCTTTGAAACTTGGCACAGTAATGTAGTTCCAAGTTGTATGGCAATGGTTTCTGTCCGATGGAAGTACCCCCAAGCAGAGACTGACGAGAATCACTTTCATTGAAAGGGGATGCCAAGCTTCCAAAAAACTACGAGTTTCCTGAAATCTCAGCAAACATTTTTTCACCCAATCTTGATGATACTTGCAGGTAATGATCAGTACACCAGTCCCACTTGGCTCACCAAATTTCGTTCTTCTATGTTAAACCGTTGCTTTGCAGTAACCGTTTTCATGTTTAGGTTTCACTCTGTTTTCTCCTATATGGATACATGTAGTCGGAACTCTAAATCAAACACAGTTTGTGCTAGCTCTTTGTAACTTCGCACAGTAATGTCGTTCCAAGTTGTATCGCTATGGTTTGTGTCCTATGGAAGTAGCCCCAAGCAGAGACTGACGAGAATCACTTTCATTGAAAGGGGTTGCCAAGCTTCCAAAAAACTACGAGTTTCCTGATATCTCAGCAAAGTTTTTTTCACCTAATCTTGATGATACTTCCATTTAATGATCAGTACACCAATCCCACTAGGCTCTCCAAATTGCGTTCTTCTAGGTTAAATCGTTGCTTTGCAGTAACCGTTTCATGTTTAGGTTTCACTCTGTTTTCTCTTATATGAATACATGTAGTTGGAACTCTAAATCAAACACGGTTTGTGCTAGCTCTTTGAAACTTGGCTCAATAATGTAGTTCCAAGTTCTATGGCTATGGTTTGTGTCCTATGGAAGTAGGCCCAAGCAGAGACTGACGAGAATCACTTTCATTGAAAGGGGTTGCCAAGCTTCCAAAAAACTACGAGGTTCCTGTAATCTCAGCAAAGATTTTTTCACCCAATCTTGATGATACTTGCAGGTAATGATCACTACACCAATCCCACTAGGCTCATCAAATTGCGTTCTTCTAGGTTAAACCGTTGCTTTGCAGTAACCGTTTCATGTTTAGGTTTCACTCTGTTTTCTCTTATATGAATACATGTAGTCGGAACTCTAAATCAAACACAGTTTGTGCTAGCTCTTTGAAACTTCGCACAGTAATGTTGTTCCAAGTTGTATCGCTATGGTTTGTGTCCTATGGAAGTAGCCCCAAGCAGAGACTGACGAGAATCACTTTCATTGAAAGGGGTAGCCAAGCTTCCAAAAAACTACAAGTATCCTGAAATCTCAGCAAACATTTTTTCACCCAATCTTGATGATACTTCCATTTAATGATCAGTACACCAATCCCACTAGGCTCACCAAATTTCGTTCTTCTAGGTTAAACCGTTGCTTTGCAGTAACCGTTTCATGTTTTGGTTTCACTCTGTTTTCTCCTATATGGATACATGTAGTTGGAACTCTAAATCAAACACGGTTTGTGCTAGCTCCTTGAAACTTTGCACAATAATGTAGTTCCTAGTTCTATCGCTATGGTTTTTGTCCTATGGAAGTAGCCCCAAGCAGAGACTGATGAGAATCACTTTCATTGAAAGGGGTTGCCAAGCTTGCAAAAAACTACACGTTTCCTGAAATCTCAGCAAACATTTTTTCACCCAATCGTGATGATACTTGCAGGTAATGATCAGTACACCAATCCCACTTGGCTCACCAAATTTCGTTCTTCTAGGTTAAACCATTCCTTTGCAGTAACCGTTTTCATGTTTAGGTTTCACTCTGTTTTCTCCTATATGGATACGTGTAGTTGGAACTCAAAATCAAACACGGTTTGTGCTAGCTCTTTGAATCCTGGCACAATAATGTAGTTCCAAGTTCTATGGCGATGGTTTGTGTCCTATTGAAGTAGCCCCAAGCAGAGACTGACGAGAATCACTTTCAATGAAACGTGTTGCCAAGCTTCCAAAAAAAAATGAGTTTCCTGAAATCTCAGCAATCATTTTTTCACCCAATCTTGATGATACTTCCATTTAATGATCAGTACACCAATCCCACTTGGCTCACCAAATTTCGTTCTTCTAGGTTAAACCATTCCTTTGCAGTAACCGTTTTCATGTTTAGGTTTCACTCCGTTTTCTCCTATATGGAAACATGTAGTTGGAACTCTAAGTCAAACACGGTTTGTGCTAGCTCTTTGAAACTTGGCACAATAATGTAGTTCCAAGTACTATGGCGATGGTTTGTGTCCTATGGAAGTATCCCCAAGAAGAGACTGACGGGAATCACTTTCATTGAAAGTGGTTGCCAAGCTTCCAAAAACTACCAGTTTCCTGAAATCTCAGCAAACATTTTTTCACCCAATCTTGATGATACTTGCAGGTAATGATCAGTACACCAGTCCCACTTGGCTCACCAAATTTCGTTCTTCTAGGTTAAACCGTTCATTTGCAGTAACCGTTTTCATGTTTAGGTTTCACTCTGTTTTCTCCTATATGGATACATGTAGTCAGAACTCTAAATCAAACACAGTTTGTGCTAGCTCTTTGAAACTTCGCACAGTAATGTCGTTCCAAGTTGTATCGCTATGGTTTGTGTCCTATAGAAGTAGCCCCAAGCAGAGACTGACGAGAATCACTTTCATTGAAAGGGGTAGCCAAGATTCCAAAAAACTACGAGTATCCTGAAATCTCAGCAAACATTTTTTCACCCAATCTTGATGATACTTCCATTTAATGATCAGTACACCAATCCCACTAGGCTCACCAAATTTCGTTCTTCTAGGTTAATCCGTTGCTTTGCAGTAACCGTTTCATATTTAGGTTTCACTCTGTTTTCTTCTATATGGATACATGTAGTTGGAACTCTAAATCAAACACGGTTTGTGCTAGATTTTGAAACTTGGCACAATAATGTAGTTCCAAGTTCTATTGTTTTGGTTTGTGTCCTATGGAAGTAGCCCCAAGAAGAGACTGACGAGAATCACTTTCATTGAAAGGTGTTGCCAAGCTTCCAAAAAACTACGAGTTTCCTGAAATCTCAGCAAACATTTTTTCACCCAATCGTGATGATACTTGCAGGTAATGATCAGTACACCAATCCCACTTGGCTCACCGAATTTCGTTCTTCTAGGTTAAACCATTCCTTTGCAGTAACCGTTTTCATGTTTAGGTTTCACTCCGTTTTCTCCTATATGGAAACATGTAGTTGGAACTCTAAATCAAACACGGTTTGTGCTAGCTCTTTGAAACTTGGCACAGTAATGTAGTTCCAAGTTGTGTGGCTATGGTTTCTGTCCGATGGAAGTACCCCCAAGCAGAGACTGACGAGAATCACTTTCATTGAAAGGGGATGCCAAGCTTCAAAAAACTACGAGTTTCCTGAAATCTCAGCAAACTTTTTTTCACCGAATATTGATGATACTTGCAGGTAATGATCAGTACACCAATCCCACTTGGCTCACCAAATTTCTTTCTTCTAGGTTACACGGTTCCTTTGCAGTAACCGTTTTCATGTGTAGGTTTCACTCTGTTTTCTCTATATGGATACATGTAGTTGGAACTCTAAATCAAACACGGTTTGTGCTAGATTTTGAAACTTGGCACAATAATGTAGTTCCAAGTTGTATTGCTTTGGTTTGTGTCCGATGGAAGTAGCCCCAAGCAGAGACTGACGAGAATCACTTTCATTGAAAGGGGTTGCCAAGCTTCCAAAAAACTACGAGTTTCCTGAAATCTCAGCAATCATTTTTTCACCCAATCTTATTGATACTTCCATTTAATGATCAGTAAACCAATCCCACTTGGCTCACCAAATTCGTTCTTCTAGGTTAAACCGTTCCTTTGAAGTAACCGTTTTCATGTTTAGGTTTCACTCTTTTTTCTCCTATATGGACACATGTAGTTGGAACTCTAAATCAAACACGGTTTGTGCTAGCTCTTTGAAACTTGGCACAATAATGTAGTTCCAAGTTCTATGGCTATGGTTTGTTTCCCATGGAAGTAGCCCCAAGCATAGACTGACGAGAATCACTTTCATTGAAAGGGGTTGGAAAACTTCCAAAAACAAGGAGTTTCCGGAAATCTCAGCAATCATTTTTTCACCCAATCTTGATGATACTTGCAGGTAATTATCAGTACACCAATCCCACTTGGCTCACCAAATTTCGTTCTTCTAGGTTAAACCGTTCCTTTGCAGTAACCGTTTTCATGTTTAGGTTTCACTCTGTTTTCTCCTATTTGGATACATGTTGTTGGAACTCTAAATCAAACACGGTTTGTGCTAGCTCTTTGAAACTTGGCACAGTAATGTCGTTCTAAGTTCTATTTCTATGGTTTGTGTCCTATGGACGTAGACCAAAGCAGAGACTGACGAGAATCACTTTCATTGAAAGGGGTTGCCAAGCTTCCAAAAAACTACGAGTTTCCTGAAATCTCAGCAAACATTTTTTCACCCAATCTTGATGATACTTGCAGGTAATGATCAGTACACCAAGCCCACTAGGCTCACCAAATTTCGTTCTTCTAGGTTAAACCGTTGCTTTGCAGTAACCGTTTCATGTTTAGGTTTCACTCTGTTTTCTCCTATATGGATACATGTAGTTGGAACTCTAAATCAAACACGGTTTGTGCTAGCTCCTTGAAACTTGGCACAATAATGTAGTTCCTAGTTCTATCGCTATGGTTTTTGTCCTATGGAAGTAGCCCCAGGCAGAGACTGACGAGAATCACATTCATTGAAAGGGGTTTCCAAGCTTCCACAAAACTACGAGTTTCCTGGAATCTCAGCAAACATTTTTTCACCCAATCTTGATGATACTTGCAGGTAATGATCAGTACCCCAATCCCACTTGGCTCACCAAATTTCGTTCTTCTAGGTTAAACCGTTCCTTTGCAGTAACCGTTTTCATGTTTAGGTTTCACTCTGTTTTCTCCTATATGGATACATGTAGTTGGACTCTAAATTAAACAAGGTTTGTGCTATCTCTTTGAAACTTGGCACAATAATGTAGTTCCAATTTCTATGGCTATGGTTTTTGTCCTATTGAAGTAGCCCCAAGCAGAGACTGACGAGAATCAGTTTCATTGAAAGGGGTTGCCAAGCTTCCAAAAAACTACGAGTTTCCTGAAATCTCAGTAAACATTTTTTCACCCAATCTTGATGATACTTGCAGGTAATGATAAGTACACCAATCCCACTTGGCTCACCAAATTTAGTACTTCTAGGTTCAACCGTTCCTTTGCAGTAACCGTTTTCATGTTTATTTTTCACGCTGTTTTCTCCTATTTGGATACATGTATTTGGAACTCTAAATCAAACACGGTTTGTGCTAGCTCTTTGAAACTTGGCACAATAATGTAGTTACAAGTTCTATGGCTATGGTTTGTGTCCTATGGAAGTAGCCCCAAGCAGAGACTGACGAGAATCACTTTCATTGAGAGGGGTTGCCAAGCATCCAAAAAACTACGAGTTTCCTGAAATCTCAGCAAACATTTATTCACCCAATCTTGATGACACTTGCAGGTAATGATCAGTACACCAGTACCACTTGGCTCACCAAATTTCGTTCTTCTAGGTTAAACCGTTCCTTTGCAGTAACCGTTTTCAGGTTTAGGTTTCACTCTGTTTTCTCCTATATGGATACATGCAGTTGGAACTCTGAATCAAACACGGTATGTGCTAGCTCTTTGAAACCTGGCAAAATAATGCAGTTCCAAGTTCTATCGCGATTGTTTGTGTCCTTTGGAAGTAGCCCCAAGCAGAGACTGACGAGAATCACTTTCATTGAAAGGTGTTGCCAAGCTTCCAAAAAAACTACGAGATTCCTGAAATCTCAGCATTCATTTTTCACCCAATCTTGATGATACTTCCATTTCATTATCAGTACACCAATCCCACTAGTCTCACCAAATTTCGTTCTTCTAGGTTAAACCGTTCTTTTGCAGTAACCGTTTTCATGTTTACGTTTCACGCTGTTTTCTCTTATATGGATACATGTAGTTGGAACTCTAATTCAAACACGGTTTGTGCTATCTCTTTGAAACTTGGCACAATAATGTAGTTCCAAGTTCTATCGTGATGGTTTGTGTGTATTGAAGTGGCCCCAAGCAGAGACTGACGAGAATCACTTTCATTGAAAGGGGTTGCCAAGCTTCCAAAAAACTAAGATTTTCGTGAAATCTCAGCAATCATTTTTTAACCCAATCTTGATGATACTTGCAGGTAATGATCAGTACCCCAGTCCCATTTTGCTCACCAAATTTCGTTCTTCTAGGTTAAACGGTTCCTTTGCAGTAACCGTTTTCATCTATAGGTTAAACTCTGTTTTCTCCTAAATGGATACATGTAGTTGGAACTCTAAATCAAACACGGTTTGTGCTAGCTCTTTGAAACTTGGCACAATAAAATAGTTCCAAGTTCTATAGCTATGGTTTGTGTCCGATTTAAGTAGCCCCAAGCAGAGACTGACGAGAATCAATTTAATTGAAAGGGGTTGCCAAGCTTCCAAAACTACGAGTTTCCTGAAATCTCAGCAAACTTTTTTTCACCCAATCTTGATGATACTTGCAGGTAATGATCAGTACACCAGTCCCACTTGCCGCACAAAATTTCGTTCTTCTAGGTTAAACGGTAACTTTGCAGTAACCGTTTTCATGTTTAGGTTTCACTCTGTTTTCTCCTATATGGATACATGTAGTTGGAACTGTAAGTCAAACACGGTTTGTGCTAGCTCTTTGAAACTTGGCCCAATAATGTAGTTCCAAAGTCTATGGCTATGGTTTGTGTCCTATGGAAGTAGCCCCAAGCAGAGACTGACGAGAATAACTTTCAATGAAAGGGGTTGCCAAGCTTCCAAAAATCTACGAGTTTCCTGAAATCTCAGCAAACATTTTTTCACCCAAACTTGATGATACTGGGAGGTAATGATCAGTACACCAATCCCATTTGGGTCACCAAATTTCAATCTTCTAGGTTAAACAGTTCCTTTGCAGTAACCGTTTTCATGTTTAGGATTCCCTCTGTTTTCTCCTGTATGGATACATGTAGTTGGAACTCTAAATCAAACACGGTTTGTGCTAGCTCTTTGAAACTTGGCACAATAATGTAGTTCCAATTTCTATCACGATGGTTTGTGTCCTATTGAAGTAGCCCCAAGCAGAGACTGACGAGAATCACTTTCATTGAAAGGGGTTGCCAAGCTTCCAAAAAACAACGAGTTTCCTGAAATCTCAGCAATCATTTTTTCACCCAATCTTGATGATACTTCCATTTAATTATCAGTAAACCAATCCCACAGGTCTCACCAAATTTCGTTCTTCTAGGTTAAACCGTTCCTTTGCAGTAACCGTTTTCATGTTTAGGTTTCACTCTGTTTTCTCCTATATGGATACATGTAGTTGGAACTCTAAATCAAACACGGTTTGTGCTAATTTTTTGAAACTTGGCACAATAATGCAGTTCCAAGTTCTATGGCTATGGTTTGTGTCCGATGGAAGTAGCCCCAAGCAGAGACTGAGGAGAATCACTTTCATTGAAAGGGATTGCCAATCTTCCAAAAACTACGAGTTTCTTGAAATCTCAGCAAACATTCTTTCACCCAATCTTGATGATACTTGCATGTAATGATCAGTACACCAATCCAACTTGGCTCACTGAATTTCGTTCTTCTAGGTTAAACCGTTCCTTTGCAGTAACCGTTTTCATGTTTAGGATTCACTCTGTTTTCTCCTATATGGATACATGTAGTTGGAACTCTAAATCAAACACGGTTTGTGCTAGCTCTTTGAAACTTGGCACAATAATGTAGTTCCAAGTTCTATCATGATGGTTTGTGTCTATTGAAGTAGCCCCAAGCAGAGACTGACGAGAATCACTTTCATTGAAAGGGGTTGCCAAGCTTCCAAAAAACTAAGAGTTTCGTGAAATCTCAGCAATCATTTTTTCACCCAATCTTGATGATACTTGCAGGTAATGATCAGTACACCAGTCCCACTTGACTCACCAAATTTCGTTCTTCTAGGTTAACCGTTCCTTTGAGGTAACCGTTTTCATGTTTAGGTTTCACTCTGTTTTCTCCTATATGGATACATGTAGTTGGAACTCTAAATCAAACACGGTTTGTGCTAGCTCTTTGAAACTTGGCACAATAATATATTTCCAAGTTCTATGGCTATGGTTTGTGTCCTATTGAAGGAGCCCCAAGCAGAGACTGACGAGAATCACTTCCATTGAAAGGGGTTGCCAAGCTTCCAAAAAACAACGTGTTTCCTGAAATCTCAGGAAACATTTATTCAACCAATCTTGATGATACTTGCAGGTAATAATCAGTACACCAATCCCACTTGGCTCACCAAATTTCGTTCTTCTAGGTTAAACCGTTCCTTTCCAGTAACAGTTTTCATGTTTAGGTTTCACTCTGTTTTCCCCTATATGGATACATGTAGTTGGAACAGTAAATCAAACACGGTTTGTGGTAGCTCTTTGAATCTTGGCACAATAATGTAGTTCCAAGTTCTATCGTGATGGTTTGTGTCCTATTGAAGTAGTCCCAAGCAGAGACTGACTAGAATCACTTTCATTGAAAGGGGTTGCCAAGCTTCAAAAAAACTACGAGTTTCCTGAAATCTCAGCAATCATTTTTTCACCCAATCATGATGATACTTGCAGGTAATGATCAGTACACCAATCCCAATTGGCTCACCAAATTTCGTTCTTCTAGGTTAAACCGTTGCTTTGCAGTAACCGTTTTCATGTTTAGGATTCACTCTGTTTTCTCCTATATGGATACATGTAGTTGGAACTCTAAATCAAACACGGTTTGTGCTAGCTCTTTGAAACCTGGCACAATAATGTAGTTCCAATTTCTATCGCGATGGTTTGTGTCCTATTGAAGTAGCCGAAAGCAGAGACTGTCGAGAATCACTTTCATTGAAAGGGGTTGCCAAGCTTCCAAAAAACTACGTGTTTCCTGATATCTCAGGAAACATTTTTTCACCCAATCTTGATGATACTTTCAGGTAATGATCAGTACACCAATCCCAGTTGGATCACCAAATTTAGTTCCTCTAGGTGAAACCGTTCGTTTGCAGTAACCGTTTTCATGTTTAGGTTACACGCTGTTTTCTCCTATATGGATACATGTAGTTGGAACTCGGAATCAAACACGGTTTGTGCTAGCTCTTTGAAACTTGGCACAATAATGTAGTTCCAAGTAGTATGGCTATGGTTTGTGTCCGATGGAAGTAGCCCCAAGCAGAGACTGACGAGAATGACTTTCACTGAAAGGGGTGGCCAAGCTTCCAAAAACTACGAGTTTCCTGAAATCTCAGCAAACATTTTTTCACCCAATCTTAATGATACTTGCATGTAATGATCAGTACACCAATCCCACTTGGCTCACTGAATTTCGTTCTTCTAGGTTAAACGGTTCCTTTGCAGGAAACGTTTTCATGTTTAAGATTCACTCTGTTTTCTCCTATATGGATACATGTAGTTGGAACTCTAAATCAAACACGGTTTGTGCTATCTCTTTGAAACTTGGCACAGTAATGTAGTTCCAAGTTCAAACGTGATGGTTTGTGTCCTTTGGAATTAGCCCCAAGCAGATACTGACGAGAATCCCTTTCATTGAAAGGGGTTGCCAAGCTTCCAAAAAACTACGAGTTTCCTGAAATCTCAGCAATCATTTTTCACCCAAACTTGATGATACTTCCATTTAATGATCAGTACACCAATCCCACTTGGCTCACCAAATTTCGTTCTTCTAGGTTAAACCGTTCCTTTGCAGTAACCGTTTTCATGTTTAGGTTTCACTCTGTTTTTTCCTAAAAACAGAGTGAAACCTAAACATGAAAACAGGTTACTGCAAAGGCAACGGTTTACCTAGAAGAACGAAATTTGGTGAGCCAAGTTCTATGGCTATGGTTTGTGTCTTATGGAAGTAGCGCCAAGCAGAGACTGACAAGAATCACTTTCATTGAAAGGGGTTGCCTAGCTTCCAAAAAACTACGAGTTTCCTGAAATCTCAGCAAACATTTTATCACCCAATCTTGATGATACTGGCAGGTAATGATCATTACACCAATCCCACTTGGCTCACCAAATTTCGTTCTTCTAGTTTAAACCGTTCCTTTGCAGTAAACGTTTTCATGTTTAGGTTTCACTCTGTTTTCTCCAATATGGATACATGCAGTTGGAACTCTAAATCAAACACTGTTTGTGCTAGCTCTTTGAAACTTGGTACAATAATGTAGTTCCAAGTTCTATCGCTATGGTTTGTGTCCTATTGAAGTAGCCACAAGCAGAGACTGACGAGAATCACTTTCATTGAAAGGGGTTGCCTAGCTTCCAAAAAACTACGATTTTCCTGAAATCTCAGCAAACATTTTTACACCCAAACTTGATGATATTTGCAGGTAATGATCAGTACACCAGTCCCACTTGGCTCACCAAATTTTGTTCTTCTAGGTTAAACCGATCCTTTGCAGGAACCGTTTTCATGTTTAGGTTTCACTCTGTTTTCTCATATATGGATAAATGTAGTTGGAACTCTGAATCAAACACGGTTTGTGCTAGCTCCTTGAAACTTGGCACAATAATGTAGATCCAAGTTCTATGGCTACGGTTTGTGTCCTATTGAAGTAGCCCAAAGCAGAGACTGACGAGAATCCCTTTCATTGAAAGGTGTTGCCAAGCTTCAAAATACTGCGAGTTTCCTGAAATCTCAGCAAACATTTTTTCACCCAATCTTGATGATACTTGCAGGTAATGATCAGTACACCAATCCCACATGTTTCACCAAATTTCGATCTTCTAGGTTAAACCGTTCCTTTGCAGTAACAGTTTTCATGTTTAGGTTTCACTCTGTTTTCTCCAATATGGATACATGTAGTTGGAACTCTAAATCAAACACGGTTTGTGCTAGCTCTTTGAAACCTGGCACAATAATGTAGTTCCAAGTTCTATCGCGATGGTTTGTGTCCTATTGAAGTTGCCCCAAGCAGAGACTGACGAGAATCACTTTCATTGAAAGGGGTTGCCAAGCTTCCAAAAAACTACGAGTTTCCTGAAATCTCAGCAAACATTTTTTCACCCAATCTTGATGATACTGGCAGGTAATGATCAGTACCCCAGTCCCACTTGGCTCACCAAATTTCTTTCTTCTAGGTTAAACGGATCCTTTGCAGTAACCGTTTTCATGTTTAGGTTATACTCTGTTTTCTCCTATATGGATACATGTAGTTGGAACTCTAAATCAAACACGGTTTGTGCTAGCTCTTTGAAACTTGGCACAATAATGTAGTTCCAAGTTCTATGGCTATGGTTTGTGTCCTTTGGAAGTAGCCCCAAGCAGAGACTGACGAGAATCACTTTCATTGAGAGGGGTTGCCAAGCTTCCAAAAACTACGAGTTTCCTGAAATCTCAGCAAACATTTTTTCACCCAATCTTGATGATACTGGCAGGTAATGATCAGTACACCAATCCCACTTGACTCACTGAATTTCGTTCTTCTAGGTTAAACCGTTCCTTTGCAGTAACCGTTTTCATGTTTAGGATTCACTCTGTTTTCGCCTATATGGATACATGTAGTTGGAACTCTAAATCAAACACGGTTTGTGCTAGCTCTTTGAAACCCTGCACAATAATGTAGTTCCACGTTCTATCGTGATGGTTTGTGTCTATTGAAGTTGCCCCAAGCAGAGACTGACGAGAATCACTTTCATTGAAAGGGGTTGCCAAGCTTCCAAAAAACTACGAGTTTCCTGAAATCTCAGCAAACATTTTTTCACCAAATCTTGATGATACTGGCAGGTAATGATCAGTACCCCAGTCCCACTTGGCTCACCAAATTTCGTTCTTCTAGGTTAAACGGATCCTTTGCAGTAACCGTTTTCATGTTTAGGTTTCACTCTGTTTTCTCCTATATGGATACATGTAGTTGGAACTCTAAATGAAACACGGTTTGTGCTAGCTCTTTGAAACTTGGCACAATAATGTAGTTCCAAGTTCTATGGCTCTGGTTTGTTTCCTTTGGAAGTAGCCCCAAGCAGAGACTGACGAGAATCACTTTCATTGAAAGGGGTTGCCAAGCTTCCAAAAAACTACGAGTTTCCTGAAATCTCAGCAAACATTTTTTCACCCAATCTTGATGATACTGGCAGGTAATGATCAGTACCCCAGTCCCACTTGGATCACCAAATTTCTTTCTTCTAGGTTAAACGGATCCTTTGCAGTAACCGTTTTCATGTTTAGGTTATACTCTGTTTTCTCCTATATGGATACATGTAGTTGGAACTCTAAATCAAACACGGTTTGTGCTAGCTCTTTGAAACTTGGCACAATAATGTAGTTCCAAGTTCTATGGCTATGGTTTGTGTCCTTTGGAAGTAGCCCCAAGCAGAGACTGACGAGAATCACTTTCATTGAAAGGGGTTGCCAAGCTTCCAAAAACTACGTGTTTCCTGAAATCTCAGCAATCATTTTTTCACCCAATCTTAATGATACTGGCAGGTAATGATCAGTACACCAGTCCCACTTGACTCACCAAATTTCGTTCTTCTAGGTTAACCGTTCCTTTGCAGTAACCGTTTTCATGTTTAGGTTTCACGCTGTTTTCTCCTATATGGATACATGTAGTTGGAACCCTAAATCAAAGACGGTTTGTGCTAGCTCTTTGAAACTTGGCACAATAATGTAGTTCCAAGTTCTATGGCTATGTTTGTGTCTGATGGAAGTAGCCCCAAGCAGAGACTGACAAGAATCACTTTCATTGAAAGGGGTTGCCAAGCTTCCAAAAACTACGAGTTTCCTGAAATCTCAGCAAACATTTTTTCACCCAATCTTGATGATACTGGCAAGTAATGATCAGTACACCAATCCCACTTGACTCACTGAATTTCGTTCTTCTAGGTTAAACCGTTCCTTTGCAGTAACCGTTTTCATGTTTAGGATTAACTCTGTTTTCGCCTATATGGATACATGTAGTTGGAACTCTAAATCAAACACGGTTTGTGCTAGCTCTTTTAAACCTGGCACAATAATGTAGTTCCACGTTCTATCGTGATGGTTTGTGTCTATTGAAGTAGCCCCAAGCAGAGACTGAAAAGAATCACTTTCATTGAAAGGGATTGCCAAGCTTCCAAAAACTACGAGTTTCCTGAAATCTCAGAAAATATTTTTTCACCCAATCTTCATTATACTTGCAGGTAATGATCAGTACACCAATCCCACTTGGCTCACCAAATTTCGTTCTTCTAGGTTAAACCGTTCCATTGCAGTAACCGTTTTCATGTTTAGGTTTCACTCTGTTTTCTCCTATGTGGATACATGTATTTGGTACTCTAAATCAAAAACGGTTTGTGCTAGTTATTTGAAACTTGGCACAATAATGTAGTTCCAAGTTCTATCGCTATGGTTTGTGTCCTATTGAAGTAGCCCCAAGCAGAGACTGACGAGAATCACTTATATTGAAAGGGGTTGCCAAGCTTCCACAAAACTACGAGTTTCCTGAAATCTCAGCAAACATTTTTTCACCCAATCTTGATGATACTTGCAGGTAATGATCAGTACACCAGTCCCACTTGGCTCACCAAAGTTCGTTCTTCTAGGTTAAAAGTTCGTTTGCAGTAACCGTTTTCATGTTTAGGTTTCACTCTGTTTTCTCCTATATGGATACATGTATTGGAACTCTAAATCAAACACGGTTTGTGCTAGGACTTTGAAACTTGGCACAATAATGTATTTCCAAGTTCTATCGCTATGGTTTGTGTCCTATTCAAGTAGCCCCAAACAGAGAATGACGAGAATCACTTTCAATGAAAGGGGTTGCCAAGCTTCCAAAACACTACGAATTTCCTGAAATCTCAGCAAACATTTTTTCACCCAATCTTCATGATACTTGCAGGTAATGATCAGTACACCATTCCCACTTGGCTCACCAAATTTCGTTCTTCTAGGTTAAACCGTTCCTTTGCAGTAACCGTTTTCATGTTTACGTTTCACTCTGTTTTCTCCTATATGGATACATGTCGTTGGAACTCTAAATCAAAAACGGTTTGTGCTAGATCTTTGAAACTTGGCACAATAATGTAGTTCCAAGATCAACAGCTATGGTTTGTGTCCAATTGAAGTAGCCCCAAGCAGAGACTGACGAGAATCACTTTCATTGAAAGGGGTTGCCAAGCTGCCAAAAATCTACGAGTTTCCTGAAATCTCAGCAAACATTTTTTCACCCAATCGTGATGATACTGGCAGGTAATGATCAGTACACCAATCCCACTTGGCTCACCAAATTTCGTTCTTCTAGGGTAAACCGTTCCTTTGCAGTAACCGTTTTCATGTTTAGGTTTCACTCTGTTTTCTCCTATATGGATACATATATTTGGAACTCTAAATCAAACACGGTTTGTGCTAGCTCTTTGAAACTTGGCACAATAATGTAGTTCCAAGTTCTATCGCCGTGGTTGTGTCCTATTGAAGTAGCCCCAAGCAGAGAATGACGAGAATCACTTTCAATGAAAGGGGTTGCCAAGCTTCCAAAAAACTACGAGTTTCCTGAAATCTCCGCAAACATTTTTTTCACCCAATCGTGATGATACTGGCAGGTAATGATCAGTACACCAATCCCACTTGGCTTAGCAAATTTCGTTCTTCTATGGTAAACCGTTCCTTTGCAGTAACCGTTTTCATGTTTAGGTTTCACTCTGTTTTCTCCTATATGGATACATGTATTTGGAACTTTAAATCAAACACGGTTTGTGCTAGCTCTTTGAAACTTGGCACAATAATGTAGTTCCAAGTTCTATCGCTGTGGTTTGTGTCCTATTCAAGTAGCCCCAAGCAGAGACTGAGGAGAATCACATTCATTGAAAAGGGTTGCCAGGCTTCCAAAAAACTACGAATTTCCTGATATCTCAGCAAACATTTTTTCACCCAATCTTGATGATACTGGCAGGTAATGATCAGTACACCAATCCCACTTGGCTCACCAAATTTCGTTCTTCTAGGTTAAACCGTTCCTTTGCAGTATCCGTTTTCATATGTAGGTTTCACTCTGTTTTCTCCTATATGGATACATGTAGTTGGAACTCTAAATCAAACACGGTTTTTTCTAGCTCTTTGAAACTTGGCACAATAATGTAGTTCCAAGTTCTATAGCTATGGTTTGTGTCCTTTGGAAGTAGCCCCAAGCAGAGACTGACGAGAATCACTTTCATTGAAAGGGGTTGCCAATCTTCCAAAAAACTACGAGTTTCCTGAAATCTCAGCAAACATTTTTTCACCCAATCTTGATGATACTGGCAGGTAATGATCAGTACCCCAGTCCCACTTGGCTCACCAAATTCCGTTCTTCTAGGTTAAACGGATCCTTTGCAGTAACCGTTTTCATGTTTAGGTTTCACGCTGTTTTCTCCTATATGGATACATGTAGTTGGAACTCTAAATCAAAGACGGTTTGTGCTAGCTCTTTGAAACGTGGCACAATAATATAGTTCCAAGTTCTATGGCTATGGTTTGTGTCCTTCGGAAGTAGCCCCAAGCAGAGACTGACGAGAATCACTTTCATTGAAAGGGGTTGCCAAGCTTCCAAAAAACCACGAGTTTCCTGAAATCACAGCAAACATTTTTTTACCCAATCTTGATGATACTTCCATTTAATTATCAGTACACCAATCCCACTAGAATCACCAAATGTCCTTCTTCTACGTTAAACCGTTCCTTTGCTGTAACCGTTTTCATGTTTAGGTTTCACGCTGTTTTCTCCTATATGGATATATGTAGTTGGAACTCTAAATCAAACACAGTTTGTGCTAGCTCTTTGAAACTTGGCACAATAAAGTAGTTCCAAGTTCTATGGCTATGGTTTGTGTCCTATGGAAGTAGCCCCAAGCAGAGACTGACAAGAATCACTTTCATTGAAAGGGGTTGCCAAGCTTCCAAAAACTACGAGTTTCCTGAAATCTCAGAAAACATTTTTTCACCCAATCTTGATGATACTGGCAGGTAATGATCAGTACACCAATCCCACTTGGCTCACTGAATATCGTTCTTCTAGGTTAAACCCTTCCTTGCATTAACCTTTTTAATGTTTAGGATTCATTCTGTTTTCTCCTATATGGATACATGTAGTTGGAACTCTAAATCAAACACGGTTTGTGCTAGCTCTTTGAAACTTGGCACAATAATGTAGTTGCAAGTTCTGTGGCTATGGTTTGTGTCCTTTGGAAGTAGCCCCAAGCAGAGACTGACGAGAATCCCTTTCATTGAAAGGGGTTGCCAAGCTTCCAAAAAACTACGAGTTTCCTGAAATCTCAGCAAACATTTTTTCACCCAATCTTGATGATACTGGCAGGTAATGATCAGTACCCCAGTCCCACTTGGCTCATCAAATTTCGTTCTTCTAGGTTAAACGGATCCTTTGCAGTAACCGTTTTCATGTTTAGGTTTCACGCTGTTTTCTCCTATATGGATACATGTAGTTGGAACTCTAAATCAAACACGGTTTGTGCTAGCTCTTTGAAACTTGGCACAATAATGTAGTTC
Source organism: Urocitellus parryii (assembly GCF_045843805.1). Classification (NCBI taxonomy): domain Eukaryota; kingdom Metazoa; phylum Chordata; class Mammalia; order Rodentia; family Sciuridae; genus Urocitellus; species Urocitellus parryii. Next base: position 24,965 of record NW_027554112.1, on the reverse strand, counting down.
CAAGTTCTATGGCTATGGTTTGTGTCCTTTGGAAGTAGCCCCAAGAAGAGACTGACGAGAATCACTTTCATTGAAAGGGGTTGCCAAGCTTCCAAAAACCACGAGTTTCCTGACATCACAGCAATCATTTTTTCACCCAATCTTGATGATACTTCCATTTAATTATCAGTACACCAATCCCACTAGAATCACCAAATGTCCTTCTTCTAGGTTAAACCGTTCCTTTGCAGTAACCGTTTTCATGTTTAGGTTTCACGCTGTTTCTCCTATATGGATACATGTAGTTGGAACTCTAAATGAAACACAGTTTGTGCTAGCTCTTTGAAACTTGGCACAATAATGTAGTTCCAAGTTCTATTGCTATGGTTTGTGTCCTATGGAAGTAGCCCCAAGTAGAGACTGACAAGAATCACTTTCATTGATAGGGGTTGCCAAGCTTCCAAAAACTACGGGTTTCCTGAAATCTCAGCAAACATTTTTTCACCCAATCTTGATGATACTGGCAGGTAATGATCAGTACACCAATCCCACTTGGCTCAATGAATTTCGTTCTTCTAGGTTAAACCGTTCCTTTGCAGTAACCGTTTTCATGTTTAGGATTCACTCTGTTTTCGCCTATATGGATACATGTAGTTGGAACTCTAAATCAAACACGGTTTGTGCTAGCTCTTTGAAACCTGGCACAATAATGTAGTTCCAAGTTCTATCGTGATGGTTTGTGTCTATTGAAGTAGCCGCAAGCAGAGACTGACAAGAATCACTTTCATTGAAAGGGGTTGCCAAGCTTCCAAAAAACTACGAGTTTCCTGAAATCTCAGCAAATATTTTTTCACCCAATCTTGATGATACTTCCATTTAATGATCAGTACACCAATCCCACTTGCCTCACCAAATTTCGTTCTTCTAGGTTAAACCGTTCCTTTGCAGTATCCGTTTTCATATGTAGGTTTCACTCTGTTTTCTCCTATATGGATACATGTAGTTGGAACTCTAAATCAAACACGGTTTTTGCTGGCTCTTTGAAACTTGGCACAATAATGTAGTTCCAAGTTCTATAGCTATGGTTTGTGTCCTTTGGAAGTAGCCCCAAGCAGAGACTGACGAGAATCACTTTCATTGAAAGGGGTTGCCAATCTTCCAAAAAACTACAAGTTTCCTGAAATCTCAGCAAATATTTTTTCACCCAATCTTGATGATACTTGCAGGTAATGATCAGTACCGCAGTCCCACTTGGCTCACCAAATTTCGTTCTTCTAGGTTAAACGGATCCTTTGCAGTAACCGTTTTCATGTTTAGGTTTCACTCTGTTTTCTCCTATATGGATACATGTAGTTGGAACTCTAAATCAAACACGGTTTGTGCTAGCTCTTTGAAACTTGGCACAATAATGTAGTTCCAAGTTCTATGGCTGTGGTTTGTGTCCTTTGGAAGTAGCCCCAAGCAGAGACTGACGACAATCACTTTCATTGAAAGGGGTTGCCAAGCTTCCAAAAAACTACGTGTTTCCTGAAATCTCAGCAATCATTTTTTCCCAATCTAAATGATACTGGCAGGTAATGATCAGTACACCAGTCCCACTTGAGTCACCAAATTTCGTTCTTCTGGGTTAACCGTTCCTTTGCAGTAACCGTTTTCATGTTTAGGTTTCACCCTGTTTTCTCCTATATGGATACATGTAGTTGGAACTCTAAATCAAAGACGGTTTGTGCTAGCTCTTTGAAACTTGGCACAATAATGTAGTTGCAAGTTCTATGGCTATGGTTTGTGTCTGATGGAAGTAGCCCCAAGCAGAGACTGACAAGAATCACTTTCATTGAAAGGGGTTGCCAAGCTTCCAAAAACTACGAGTTTCTTGAAATCTCAGCAAACATTTTTTCACCCAATCTTGATGATACTGGCAGGTAATGATCAGTACACCAATCCCACTTGACTCACTGAATTTCGTTCTTCTAGGTTAAACCGTTCCTTTGCAGTAACCGTTTTCATGTTTAAGATGCACTCTGTTTTCGCCTATATGGATACATGTAGTTGGAACTTTAAATCAAACACGGTTTGTGCTAGCTCTTTGAAACCTGGCACAATAATGTAGTTCCAAGTTCTATCGTGATGGTTTGTGTCTATTGAAGTAGCCCCAAGCAGAGACTGACAAGAATCACTTTCATTGAAAGGGGTTACCAAGCTTCCAAAAAAGGACGAGTTTCCTGAAATCTCAGCAAATATTTTTTCACCCAATCTTGATGATACTTCCATTTAATGATCAGTACACCAATCCCACTTGGCTCACTGAATTTCGTTCTTCTAGGTTAAACCCTTCCTTTGCAGTAACCGTTTTCAGGTTTAGGATTCACTCTGTTTTCTCCTATATGGATACATGTAGTTGGAACTCTAAATCAAACACGGTTTGTGCTAGCTCTTTGAAACTTGGCACAATAATGTAGTTGCAAGTTCTGTGGCTATGGTTTGTGTCCTTTGGAAGTAGCCCCAAGCAGAGACTGACGAGAATCCCTTTCATTGAAAGGGGTTGCCAAGCTTCCAAAAAACTACGAGTTTCCTGAAATCTCAGCAAACATTTTTTCACCCAATCTTGATGATACTGGCAGGTAATGATCAGTACCCCAGTCCCACTTGGCTCACCAAATTTCGTTCTTCTAGGTTAAACGGATCCTTTGCAGTAACCGTTTTCATGTTTAGGTTATACTCTGTTTTCTCCTATATGGATACATGTAGTTGGAACTCTAAATCAAACACGGTTTGTGCTAGCTCTTTGAAACTTGGCACAATAATGTAGTTCCAAGTTCTATGGCTATGGTTTGTGTCCTTTGGAAGTAGCCCCAAGCAGAGACTGACGAGAATCACTTTCATTGAAAGGGGTTGCCAAGCTTCCAAAAAACTACGTGTTTCCTGAAATCTCAGCAATCGTTTTTTCACCCAATCTTAATGATACTGGCAGGTAATGATCAGTACACCAGTCCCACTTGACTCACCAAATTTCGTTCTTCTAGGTTAACCGTTCCTTTGCAGTAACCGTTTTCATGTTTAGGTTTCACGCTGTTTTCTCCTATATGGATACATGTAGTTGGAACTCTAAATCAAAGACGGTTTGTGCTAGCTCTTTGAAACGTGGCACAATAATGTAGTTCCAAGTTCTATGGCTATGGTTTGTGTCTGATGGAAGTAGCCCCAAGCAGAGACTGACGAGAATCACTTTCATTGAAAGGGGTTGCCAAGCTTCCAAAAAACTACGAGTTTCCTGAAATCTCAGCAAACATTTTTTCACCCAATCTTGATGATACTGGCAGGTAATGATCAGTACCCCAGTCCCACTTGGCTCACCAAATTTCGTTCTTCTAGGTTAAACGGATCCTTTGCAGTAACCGTTTTCATGTTTAGGTTTCACGCTGTTTTCTCCTATATGGATACATGTAGTTGGAACTCTAAATCAAAGACGGGTTGTGCTAGCTCTTTGAAACTTGGCACAATAATGTAGTTCCAAGTTCTATGGCTATGGTTTGTGTCTGATGGAAGTAGCCCCAAGCAGAGACTGACAAGAATCACTTTCATTGAAAGTGGTTGCCAAGCTTCCAAAAAACCACGAGTTTCCTGAAATCACAGCAATCTTTTTTCACCCAATCTTGATGATACTTCCATTTAATTATCAGTACACCAATCCCACTAGAATCACCAAATGTCCTTCTTCTAGGTTAAACCGTTCCTTTGCAGTAACCGTTTTCATGTTTAGGTTTCACGCTCTTTTCTCCTATATGGATACATGTAGTTGGAACTCTAAATCAAACACAGTTTGTGCTAGCTCTTTGAAACTTGGCACAATAATGTAGTTCCAAGTTCTATGGCTATGGTTTGTGTCCTATGGAAGTAGCCCCAAGCAGAGACTGACAAGAATCACTTTCATTGAAAGGGGTTGCCAAGCTTCCAAAAACTACGGGTTTCCTGAAATCTCAGCAAACATTTTTTCTCCCAATCTTGATGATACTGGCAGGTAATGATCAGTACACCAATCCCACTTGGCTCACTGAATTTCGTTCTTCTAGGATAAACCGTTCCTTTGCAGTATCCGTTTTCATATGTAGGTTTCACTCTGTTTTCTCCTATATGGATACATGTAGTTGGAACTCTAAATCAAACATGGTTTGTGCTAGCTCTTTGAAACTTGGCACAATAATGTAGTTCCAAGTTCTATAGCTATGGTTTGTGTCCTTTGGAAGTAGCCCCAAGCAGAGACTGACGAGAATCACTTTCATTGAAAGGGGTTGCCAAGCTTCCAAAAAACTACGAGTTTCCTGAAATCTCAGCAAACATTTTTTCACCCAATCTTGATGATACTTGCAGGTAATGATCAGTACCGCAGTCCCACTTGGCTCACCAAATTTCGTTCTTCTAGGTTAAACGGATCCTTTGCAGTAACCGTTTTCATGTTTAGGTTTCACTCTGTTTTCTCCTATATGGATACATGTAGTTGGAACTCTAAATCAAACACGGCTTGTGCTAGCTCTTTGAAACTTGGCACAATAATGTAGTTCCAAGTTCTATGGCTGTGGTTTGTGTCCTTTGGAAGTAGCCCCAAGCAGAGACTGACGAGAATCACTTCATTGAAAGGGGTTGCCAAGCTTCCAAAAAACTACGTGTTTCCTGAAAATTCAGCAATCATTTTTTACCCAATCTAAATGATACTGGCAGGTAATGATCAGTACACCAGTCCCACTTGACTCACCAAATTTCGTTCTTCTAGGTTAACCGTTCCTTTGCAGTAACCGTTTTCATGTTTAGGTTTCACGCTGTTTTCTCCTATATGGATACATGTAGTTGGATCTCTAAATCAAAGACGGTTTGTGCTAGCTCTTTGAAACTTGGCACAATAATGTAGTTCCAAGTTCTATGGCTATGGTTTGTGTCTGATGGAAGTAGCCCCAAGCAGAGACTGACAAGAATCACTTTCATTGAAAGGGGTTGCCAAGCTTCCAAAAAACTACGTGTTTCCTGAAATCTCAGCAATCATTTTTTGCCCAATCTAAATGATACTGGCAGGTAATGATCAGTACACCAGTCCCACTTGACTCACCAAATTTCGTTCTTCTAGGTTAACCGTTCCTTTGCAGTAACCGTTTTCATGTTTAGGTTTCACGCTGTTTTCTCCTATATGGATACATGTATTTGGAACTCTAAATCAAAGACGGTTTGTGCTAGCTCTTTGAAACTTGGCACAATAATGTCGTTCCAAGTTCTATGGCTATGGTTTGTGTCTGATGGAAGTAGCCCCAAGCAGAGACTGACGAGAATCACTTTCATTGAAAGGGGTTGCCAAGCTTTCGACAAACTACGAGTTTCCTGAAATCTCAGCAAACATTTTTTCACCCAATCTTGATGATACTGGCAGGTAATGATCAGTACACCAATCCCACTTGACTCACTGAATTTCGTTCGTCTAGGTTAAACCGTTCCTTTGCAGTAACCGTTTTCATGTTTAGGATTCACCCTGTTTTCGCCTATATGGATACATGTAGTTGGAACTCTAAATCAAACACGGTTTGTGCTAGCTCTTTGAAACCTGGCACAATAATGTAGTTCCAAGTTCTATCGTGATGGTTTGTGTCTATTGAAGTAGCCCCAAGCAGAGACTGACAAGAATCACTTTCATTGAAAGGGGTTGCCAAGCTTCCAAAAAACCACGAGTTTCCTGAAATCACAGCAATCATTTTTTCACCCAATCTTGATGATACTTCCATTTAATTATCAGTACACCAATCCCACTAGAATCACCAAATGTCCTTCTTCTAGGTTAAACCGTTCCTTTGCAGTAACCGTTTTCATGTTTAGGTTTCACGCTCTTTTCTCCTATATGGATACATGTAGTTGGAACTCTAAATCAAACACAGTTTGTGCTAGCTCTTTGAAACTTGGCACAATAATGTAGTTCCAAGTTCTATGGCTATGGTTTGTGTCCTCTGGAAGTAGCCCCAAGCAGAGACTGACAAGAATCACTTTCATTGAAAGGGGTTGCCAAGCTTCCAAAACCTACGGGTTTCCTGAAATCTCAGCAAACATTTTTTCACGCAATCTTGATGATACTGGCAGGTAATGATCAGTACACCAATCCCACTTGACTCACTGAATTTCGTTCTTCTAGGTTAAACCGTTCCTTTGCAGTAACCGTTTTCATGTTTAGGATTCACCCTGTTTTCGCCTATATGGATACATGTAGTTGGAACGCTAAATCAAACACGGTTTGTGCTAGCTCTTTGAAACCTGGCACAATAATGTAGTTCCAAGTTCTATCGTGATGGTTTGTGTCTATTGAAGTAGCCCCAAGCAGAGACTGACAAGAATCACTTTCATTGAAAGGGGTTGCCAAGCTTCCAAAAAACCACGAGTTTCCTGAAATCACAGCAATCATTTTTTCACCCAATCTTGATGATACTTCCATTTAATTATCAGTACACCAATCCCACTAGAATCACCAAATGTCCTTCTTCTAGGTTAAACCGTTCCTTTGCAGTAACCATTTTCATGTTTAGGTTTCACGCTGTTTTCTCCTATATGGATACATGTAGTTGGAACTCTAAATCAAACACAGTTTGTGCTAGCTCTTTGAAACTTGGCACAATAATGTAGTTCCAAGTTCTATGGCTATGGTTTGTGTCCTATGGAAGTAGCCCCAAGCAGAGACTGACAAGAATCACTTTCATTGAAAGGGGTTGCCAAGCTTCCAAAAACTACGGGTTTCCTGAAATCTCAGCAAACATTTTTTCACCCAATCTTGATGATACTGGCAGGTAATGATCAGTACACCAATCCCACTTGGCTCACTGAATTTCGTTCTTCTAGGTTAAACCGTTCCTTTGCAGTAACCGTTTTCATGTTTAGGATACACTCTGTTTTCGCCTATATGGATACATGTAGTTGGAACTCTCAATCAAACACGGTTTGTGCTAGCTCTTTGAAACCTGGCACAATAATGTAGTTCCAAGTTCTATCGTGATGGTTTGTGTCTATTGAAGTAGCCGCAAGCAGAGACTGACAAGAATCACTTTCATTGAAAGGGGTTGCCAAGCTTCCAAAAAACTACGAGTTTCCTGAAATCTCAGCAAATATTTTTTCACCCAATCTTGATGATACTTCCATTTAATGATCAGTACACCAATCCAACTTGGCTCACCAAATTTCGTTCTTCTAGGTTAAACCGTTCCTTTGCAGTATCCGTTTTCATATGTAGGTTTCACTCTGTTTTCTCCTATATGGATACATGCAGTTGGAACTCTAAATCAAACACGGTTTGTGCTAGCTCTTTGAAACTTGGCACAATAATGTAGTTCCAAGTTCTATGGCTATGGTTTGTGTCCTATGGAAGTAGCCCCAAGCAGAGACTGACAAGAATCACTTTCATTGAAAGGGGTTGCCAAGCTTCCAAAAACTACGGGTTTCCTGAAATCTCAGCAAACATTTTTTCTCCCAATCTTGATGATACTGGCAGGTAATGATCAGTACACCAATCCCACTTGGCTCACTGAATTTCGTTCTTCTAGGTTAAACCGTTCCTTTGCAGTATCCGTTTTCATATGTAGGTTTCACTCTGTTTTCTCCTATATGGATACATGTAGTTGGAACTCTAAGTCAAACACGGTTTGTGCTAGCTCTTTGAAACTTGGCACAATAATGTAGTTCCAAGTTCGATGGCTGTGGTTTGTGTCCTTTGGAAGTAGCCCCAAGCAGAGACTGACGAGAATCACTTTCATTGAAAGGGGTTGCCAATCTTCCAAAAAACTACGAGTTTCCTGAAAACTCAGCAAACATTTTTTCACCCAATCTTGATGATACTTGCAGGTAATGATCAGTACCCCAGTCCCACTTGGCTCACCAAATTTCGTTCTTCTAGGTTAAACGGATCCTTTGCAGTAACCGTTTTCATGTTTAGGTTTCACGCTGTTTTCTCCTATATGGATACATGTAGTTGGAACTCTAAATCAAACACGGTTTGTGCTAGCTCTTTGAAACTTGGCACAATAATGTACTTCCAAGTTCTATGGCTATGGTTTGTGTCCTTTGGAAGTAGCCCCAAGCAGAGACTGACGAGAATCACTTTCATTGAAAGTGGTTGCCAAGCTTCCAAATAACCACGAGTTTCCTGAAATCACAGCAATCATTTTTTCACCCAATCTTGATGATACTTCCATTTAATTATCAGTACACCAATCCCACTAGAATCACCAAATGTCCTTCTTCTAGGTTAAACCGTTCCTTTGCAGTAACCATTTTCATGTTTAGGTTTCACGCTGTTTTCTACTATATGGATACATGTAGTTGGAACTCTAAATCAAACACAATTTGTGCTAGCTCTTTGAAACATGGCACAATAATGTAGTTCCAAGTTCTATGGCTATGGTTTGTGTCCTATGGAAGTAGCCCCAAGCAGAGACTGACAAGAATCACTTTCATTGAAAGGGGTTGCCAAGCTTCCAAAAACTACGGGTTTCCTGAAATCTCAGCAAACATTTTTTTCACCCAATCTTGATGATACTGGCAGGTAATGATCAGTACACCAATCCCACTTGGCTCACTGAATTTCGTTCTTCTAGGTTAAACCGTTCCTTTGCAGTAACCGTTTTCATGTTTAGGATACACTCTGTTTTCGCCTATATGGATACATGTAGTTGGAACTCTAAATCAAACACGGTTTGTGCTAGCTCTTTGAAACCTGGCACAATAATGTAGTTCCAAGTTCTATCGTGATGGTTTGTGTCTATTGAAGTAGCCGCAAGCAGAGACTGACAAGAATCACTTTCATTGAAAGGGGTTGCCAAGCTTCCAAAAAACTACGAGTTTCCTGAAATCTCAGCAAATATTTTTTCACCCAATCTTGATGATACTTCCATTTAATGATCAGTACACCAATCCCACTTGGCTCACCAAATTTCGTTCTTCTAGGTTAAACCGTTCCTTTGCAGTATCCGTTTTCATATGTAGGTTTCACTCTGTTTTCTCCTATATGGATACATGTAGTTGGAACTCTAAATCAAACACGGTTTGTGCTAGCTCTTTGAAACTTGGCACAATAATGTAGTTCCAAGTTCTATAGCTATGGTTTGTGTCCTTTGGAAGTAGCCCCAAGCAGAGACTGACGAGAATCACTTTCATTGAAAGGGGTTGCCAAGCTTCCAAAAAACTACGAGTTTCCTGAAATCTCAGCAAATATTTTTTCACCCAATCTTGATGATACTTGCAGGTAATGATCAGTACCGCAGTCCCACTTGGCTCACCACATTTCGTTCTTCTAGGTTAAACGGATCCTTTGCAGTAACCGTTTTCATGTTTAGGTTTCACTCTGTTTTCTCCTATATGGATACATGTAGTTGGAACTCTAAATCAAACACGGTTTGTGCTAGCTCTTTGAAACTTGGCACAATAATGTAGTTCCAAGTTCTATGGCTGTGGTTTGTGTCCTTTGGAAGTAGCCTCAAGCAGAGACTGACGAGAATCACTTTCATTGAAAGGGGTTGCCAAGCTTCCAAAAAACTACGTGTTTCCTGAAATCTCAGCAATCGTTTTTTCACCCAATCTTAATGATACTGGCAGGTAATGATCAGTACACCAGTCCCACTTGACTCACAAAATTTCGTTCTTCTAGGTTAACCGTTCCTTTGCAGTAACCGTTTTCATGTTTAGGTTTCACGCTGTTTTCTCCTATATGGATACATGTAGTTGGATCTCTAAATCAAACACGGTTTGTGCTAGCTCTTTGAAACTTGGCACAATAATGTAGTTCCACGTTCTATCGTGATGGTTTGTGTCTATTGAAGTAGCCCCAAGCAGAGACTGACAAGAATCACTTTCATTGAAAGGGGTTGCCAAGCTTCCAAAAAACCACGAGTTTCCTGAAATCACAGCAATCATTTTTTCACCCAATCTTGATGATACTTCCATTTAATTATCAGTACACCAATCCCACTAGAATCACCAAATGTCCTTCTTCTAGGTTAAACCGTTCCTTTGCAGTAACCATTTTCATGTTTAGGTTTCACGCTGTTTTCTCCTATATGGATACATGTATTTGGAACTCTAAATCAAACACAGTTTGTGCTAGCTCTTTGAATCTTGGCACAATAATGTAGTTCCAAGTTCTATGGCTATGGTTTGTGTCCTATGGAAGTAGCCCCAAGCAGAGACTGACGAGAATCACTTTCATTGAAAGGGGTTGCCAAGCTTCCAAAAAACTACGAGTTTCCTGAAATCTCAGCAAATATTTTTTCACCCAATCTTGATGATACTTCCATTTAATGATCAGTACACCAATCCCACTTGGCTCACCAAATTTCGTTCTTCTAGGTTAAACCGTTCCTTTGCAGTATCCGTTTTCATATGTAGGTTTCACTCTGTTTTCTCCTATATGGATACATGTAGTTGGAACTCTAAATCAAACACGGTTTGTGCTAGCTCTTTGAAACTTGGCACAATAATGTAGTTCCACGTTCTATGGCTGTGGTTTGTGTACTTTGGAAGTAGTCCCAAGCAGAGACTGACGAGAATCACTTTCATTGAAAGGGGTTGCCAAGCTTCCAAAAAACTACGTGTTTCCTGAAATCTCAGCAATCATTTTTTACCCAATCTAAATGATACTGGCAGATAATGATCAGTACACCAGTCCCACTTGACTCACCAAATTTCGTTTTTCTAGGTTAACCGTTCCTTTGCAGTAACCGTTTTCATGTTTAGGTTTCACGCTGTTTTCTCCTATATGGATACATGTAGTTGGAACTCTAAATCAAACACGGTTTGTGCTAGCTCTTTGAAAGTTGGCACAATAATGTAGTTCCAAGTTCTATGGCTGTTGTTTGTGTCCTTTGGAAGTAGCCCCAAGCAGAGACTGACGAGAATCCCTTTCATTGAAAGGGGTTGCCAAGCTTCCAAAAAACTACGAGTTTCCTGAAATCTCAGCAAACATTTTTTCACCCAATCTTGATGATACTGGCAGGTAATGATCAGTACCCCAGTCCCACTTGGCTCACCAAATTTCGTTCTTCTAGGTTAAACGGATCCTTTGCAGTAACCGTTGTCATGTTTAGGTTTCACGCTGTTTTCTCCTATATGGATACATGTAGTTGGAACTCTAAATCAAACACGGTTTGTGCTAGCTCTTTGAAACGTGGCACAATAATGTAGTTCCAAGTTCTATGGCTATGGTTTGTGTCTGATGGAAGTAGCCCCAAGCAGAGACTGACGAGAATCACTTTCATTGAAAGGGGTTGCCAAGCTTCCAAAAAACTACGAGTTTCCTGAAATCTCAGCAAACATTTTTTCACCCAATCTTGATGATACTTGCAGGTAATGATCAGTACCGCAGTCCCACTTGGCTCACCAAATTTCGTTCTTCTAGGTTAAACGGATCCTTTGCAGTAACCGTTTTCATGTTTAGGTTATACTCTGTTTTCTCCTATATGGATACATGTAGTTGGAACTCTAAATCAAACACGGTTTGTGCTAGCTCTTTGAAACTTGGCACAATAATGTAGTTCCAAGTTCTATGGCTATGGTTTGTGTCCTTTGGAAGTAGCCCCAAGCAGAGACTGACGAGAATCACTTTCATTGGAAGGGGTTGCCAAGCTTCCAAAAAACTACGTGTTTCCTGAAATCTGAGTAATCATTTTTTCACCCAATCTTAATGATACTGGCAGGTAATGATCAGTACACCAGTCCCACTTGACTCACCAAATTTCGTTCTTCTAGGTTAACCGTTCCTTTGCAGTAACCGTTTTCATGTTTAGGTTTCACGCTGTTTTCTCCTATATGGATACATGTAGTTGGAACTCTAAATCAAAGACGGTTTGGGCTAGCTCTTTGAAACTTGGCACAATAATGTAGTTCCAAGTTCTATGGCTATGGTTTGTGTCTGATGGAAGTAGCCCCAAGCAGAGACTGACAAGAATCACTTTCATTGAAAGTGGTTGCCAAGCTTCCAAAAAACCACGAGTTTCCTGAAATCATAGCAATCATTTTTTCACCCAATCTTGATGATACTTCCATTTAATTATCAGTACACCAATCCCACTAGAATCACCAAATGTCCTTCTTCTAGGTTAAACCGTTCCTTTGCAGTAACCGTTTTCATGTTTAGGTTTCACGCTCTTTTCTCCTATATGGATACATGTAGTTGGAACTCTAAATCAAACACAGTTTGTGCTAGCTCTTTGAAACTTGGCACAATAATGTAGTTCCAAGTTCTATGGCTATGGTTTGTGTCCTATGGAAGTAGCCCCAAGCAGAGACTGACAAGAATCACTTTCATTGAAAGGGGTTGCCAAGCTTCCAAAAACTACGGGTTTCCTGAAATCTCAGCAAACATTTTTTCTCCCAATCTTGATGATACTGGCAGGTAATGATCAGTACACCAATCCCACTTGGCTCACTGAATTTCGTTCTTCTAGGTTAAACCGTTCCTTTGCAGTATCCGTTTTCATATGTAGGTTTCACTCTGTTTTCTCCTATATGGATACATGTAGTTGGAACTCTAAATCAAACATGGTTTGTGCTAGCTCTTTGAAACTTGGCACAATAATGTAGTTCCAAGTTCTATAGCTATGGTTTGTGTCCTTTGGAAGTAGCCCCAAGCAGAGACTGACGAGAATCACACTCATTGAAAGGGTTTGCCAAGCTTCCAAAAAACTACGAGTTTCCTGAAATCTCAGCAATCATTTTTTACCCAATCTAAATGATACTGGCAGGTAATGATCAGTACACCAGTCCCACTTGACTCACCAAATTTCGTTCTTCTAGGTTAACCGTTCCTTTGCAGTAACCGTTTTCATGTTTAGGTTTCACGCTGTTTTCTCCTATATGGATACATGTAGTTGGAACTCTAAATCAAAGACGGTTTGTGCTAGCTCTTTGAAACTTGGCACAATTATGTAGTTCCAAGTTCTATGGCTATGGTTTGTGTCTGATGGAAGTAGCCCCAAGCAGAGACTGACAAGAATCACTTTCATTGAAAGGGGTTGCCAAGCTTCCAAAAAACTACGTGTTTCCTGAAATCTCAGCAATAATTTTTTGCCCAATCTAAATGATACTGGCAGGTAATGATCAGTACACCAGTCCCACTTGACTCACCAAATTTCGTTCTTCTAGGTTAACCGTTTCCTTTGCAGTAACCGTTTTCATGTTTAGGTTTCACGCTGTTTTCTCCTATATGGATACATGTATTTGGAACTCTAAATCAAAGACGGTTTGTGCTAGCTCTTTGAAACTTGGCACAATAATGTAGTTCCAAGTTCTATGGCTATGTTTTGTGTCTGATGGAAGTAGCCCCAAGCAGAGACTGACAAGAATCACTTTCATTGAAAGGGGTTGCCAAGCTTCCAAAAACTACGAGTTTCCTGAAATCTCAGCAAACATTTTTTCACCCAATCTTGATGATACTGGCAGGTAATGATCAGTACACCAATCCCACTTGACTCACTGAATTTCGTTCTTCTAGGTTAAACCGTTCCTTTGCAGTAACCGTTTTCATGTTTAGGATTCACCCTGTTTTCGCCTATATGGATACATGTAGTTGGAACTCTAAATCAAACACGGTTTGTGCTAGCTCTTTGAAACCTGGCACAATAATGTAGTTCCAAGTTCTATCGTGATGGTTTGTGTCTATTGAAGTAGCCCCAAGCAGAGACTGACAAGAATCACTTTCATTGAAAGGGGTTGCCAAGCTTCCAAAAAACCACGAGTTTCCTGAAATCACAGCAATCATTTTTTCACCCAATCTTGATGATACTTCCATTTAATTATCAGTACACCAATCCCACTAGAATCACCAAATGTCCTTCTTCTAGGTTAAACCGTTCCTTTGCAGTAACCGTTTTCATGTTTAGGTTTCACTCTGTATTCTCCTATATGGATACTTGTAGTTGGAACTCTAAATCAAACACAGTTTGTGCTAGCTCTTTGAAACTTGGCACAATAATGTAGTTCCAAGTTCTATGGCTATGGTTTGTGTCCTATGGAAGTAGCCCCAAGCAGAGACTGACAAGAATCACTTACATTGAAAGGGGTTGCCAAGCTTCCAAAAACTACGGGTTTCCTGAAATCTCAGCAAACATTTTTTCTCCCAATCTTGATGATACTGGCAGGTAATGATCAGTACACCAATCCCACTTGGCTCACTGAATTTCGTTCTTCTAGGTTAAACCGTTCCTTTGCAGTATCCGTTTTCATATGTAGGTTTCACTCTGTTTTCTCCTATATGGATACATGTAGTTGGAACTCTAAATCAAACATGGTTTGTGCTAGCTCTTTGAAACTTGGCACAATAATGTAGTTCCAAGTTCTATAGCTATGGTTTGTGTCCTTTGGAAGTAGCCCCAAGCAGAGACTGACGAGAATCACTTTCATTGAAAGGGTTGCCAAGCTTCCAAAAACTACGAGTTTCCTGAAATCTCAGCAAACATTTTTTCACCCAATCTTGATGATACTTGCAGGTAATGATCAGTACCGCAGTCCCACTTGGCTCACCAAATTTCGTTCTTCTAGGTTAACCGTTCCTTTGCAGTAACCGTTTTCATGTTTAGGTTTCACGCTGTTTTCTCCTATATGGATACATGTAGTTGGAACTCTAAATCAAAGACGGTTTGTGCTAGCTCTTTGAAACTTGGCACAATAATGTAGTTCCAAGTTCTATGGCTATGGTTTGTGTCTGATGGAAGTAGCCCCAAGCAGAGACTGACGAGAATCACTTATATTGAAAGGGGTTGCGAAGCTTCCAAAAAACTACGAGTTTCCTGAAATCTCAGCAAACATTTTTTCACCCAATCTTCATGATCCTTGCAGGTAATGATCAGTACACCAATCCCACTTGCTCACCAAATTTCGTTCTTCTAGGTTAAACCGTTCCTTTGCAGTAACCGTTTTCATGTTTAGGTTTCACTCTGTTTTCTCCTATATAGATACATGTCGTTGGAACTCTAAATCAAACACGGTTTTGTGCTAGCTCTTTGAAACTTGGCACAATAATGTAGTTCCATGTTCTACCGCTATGGTTTGTGTCCTATTAAAGTAGCCCCCAGCAGAGACTGACGAGAATCACTTTCATTAAAAGGGTTGCCAAGCTTCCAATAAACTACGAGTTTCCTGAAATCTCAGCAAACATTTTTTCACCCAATCTTGATGATACTTGCAGGTAATGATCAGTACATCAATCCCACTTGGCTCACAAATTTCGTTCTTCTACGGCAAACCGTTCCTTTGCAGTAACCGTTTTCATGTTTAGGTTTCACTCTGTTTTCTCCGATATGGATACATGTAGTTGGAACTCTAAATCAAACACGGTTTGTGCTAGCAATTTGAAACTTGGCACAATAATGTAGTTCCAAGTTCTATCGCTATGGTTTGTGTCCTATTGAAGTAGCCCCAAGCAGAGACTGACGAGAATCACTTCCATTGAAAGGGGTTGACAAGCTTCAAAAAACTACGAGTTTCCTGAAATCTCAGCAAACATTTTTTGACCGAATCTTGATGATACTTGCAGGTAATGATCAGTACACCAATCCCACTTGGCTCACCAAATTTCGTTCTTCTTGGTTAAACCGTTCCTTTGCAGTAACCGTTATCATGTTTAGGTTTCACTCTGTTTTCTCCTATATCAATACATGTAATTGGAACGCCAAATCAAACACGGTTTGTGCTAGCTCTTTGAAACTTGGCACAATAATGTAGTTCCACGTTCGATCTCTATGGTTTGTGTCCTATTGAAGTAGACCCATGCAGAGACTGACGAGAATCCCTTTCATTGAAAGGGTTGCCAAGCTTCCAAAAACTACGAGTTTCCTGAAATCTCAGCAAAGAGCTTTTCACCAAATCTTGATGATACTGGTAGGTAATGATCAGTACACCAATCCCACTTGGCTCACCAAATTTCGTTCTTCTAGGTTAAACCGTTCCTTTGCAGTAACCGTTTTCATGTTTAGGTTTCACTCTGTTTTCTCCTATATGGATACATGTAGTTGGAACTCTAAATAAAACACGGTTTGTGCTAGCTCTTTGAAAATTGGCACAGTAAAATAGTTCCAAGTTCTATCGCTATGGTTTGTGTCCTATTGACGTAGCCCCAAGTAGAGACTGACGAGAATCACTTTCACTGAAAGGGGTTGCCAAGCTTCCCAAAAAACTACGAGTTTCCAGAAATTTCAGCAAATATTTTTTCACCCAATCTTGATGATTCTTGCAGGTAATGATCAGTACACCAATCCCACTTGACTCACTGAATTTCGTTCTTCTAGGTTAAACCGTTCCTTTGCATTAACTGTTTTCATGTTTTGGTTTCACTCTGTTTTCTCCTATATGGATACATGTATTTGGAACTCTAAATCAAACACGGTTTGTGATAGCTCTTTGCAACTTGGCACAATAATGTAGTTCCAAGTTCTATCGGTATTGTTTGTGTCCTGTTCAAGTAGCCCCAAGCAGAGTCTGACGAGAATCCCTTTCATTGAAAGGGTTGCCAAGCTTCCAAGAAACTACGAGTTTCCTGAAATCTCAGCAAATATTTTTTCACCCTATCTTGATGATACTGGCAGGTAATGAATAGAACACCAATCCCACTTGGCTCACCAAATTTCGTTCTTCTTTGTTAAACCGTTCCTTTGCAGTAACCGTTTTCATGTTTAGGTTTGACTCTGTTTTCTCCTATATGGATACATGTAGTTGGAATTCTAAATCAAACATGGTTTGTGCTAGTTCTTTGAAACTTGGCACAATAATGTAGTTCCAAGTTCTATCGCTATGGTTTGTGTCCTATTGAAGTAGCCCCAAGCAGAGACTGACGAGAATCACTTTCATTGAAAGGGTTTGCCAAGCTTTCAAAAAACGACAAGTTTCCTGAAATGTCATCAAACATTTTTTCTCCCTATCTTGATGATACTGGCAGGTAATGATCAGTACATCAATCCCACTTGGCTCACAAAATTTCGTTCTTCTAGGTTAATAGGTTCGTTTGCAGTTACCGTTTTCATGTTTAGGTTTCACTCTGTTTTCTCATATATGGATACATGTAATTGGAACTCTAAATCAAACACGGTTTGTGCTAGCTCTTTGAAACTTGGCACAATAATGTAGTTCCAAGTTGTGTCTCTATGGTTTGTGTCCTATTGAAGTACCCCAAGCAGAGACTGACTAGAATCACGTTCATTGAAAGGCGTTGCCAAGCTTCCAAAAAAGTACGAGTTTCCTGAAATCTCAGTAAACATTTTTTCAACCAATCTTGATGATACTGGCAAGTAATGATCAGTACACCAGTCCCACTTGGCTCATCAAATTTCGTTCTTCTAGGTTAAATCGTTCCTTTGTAGTAACCGTTTTCATATTTTGGTTTCACTCTGTTTTCTCCTATATGGATACATGTAGTTGGAACTCTAAATCAAACACTGTTTGTACTAGCTCTTTGAAACTTGGCACAATAATGTAGTTCCAAGTTCTATCACTATGGATTGTGTCCTACTGAAGTAGCCCCAAGCAGAGACTGACGAGAATCACTTTCATTGAAAGGGGTTGCCAAGCTTCCAAAAAACTACGAGTTTCCTGAAATCTCAGCAAAGAGCTTTTCACCCAATCTTGATGATACTGGTAGGTAATGATCAGTACACCAATCCCACTTGGCTCACCAAACTTCGTTCTTCTAGGTTAAACCGTTCCTTTGCAGTAACCGTTTTCATGTTTAGGTTTCACTCTGTTTTCTCCTATATGGATACATGTAGTTGGAACTCTAAATCAAACACGGTTTGTGCTAGCTCTTTGAAACTTGGCACAATAATGTAGTTGCAAGTTCTGTCGCTATGGTTTGTGTCCTATTGACGTAGCCCCAAGCAGAGACTGACTAGAATCACTTTCATTGAAAGGGTTGCCAAGCTTCCAAAAAACTACGAGATTCCTGAAATCTCAGCAAACTTTTTTTCACCCAATCTTGATGATACTTGCAGGTAATGATCAGTACACCAATCCCACTTGGCTCACCAAACTTCGTTCTAATAAGTTAAACGTTCCTTTGCAGTAACTGTTTTCATATTTAGTTTTCACTGCGTTTTCTCCTATATGGATACATGTAGTTGGAACTCTAAATCAAACACGTTTTGTGCTAGCTCTTTGAAACTTGGTACAATAATGTAGTTCCAAGTTCTGTGGCTATGGTTTGTGTCCTATGGAAGTAGCCCCAAGCAGAGACTGACAAGAATCACGTTCATTGAAAGGTGTTTCAAAGCTTCCATAAAACTACGAGTTTCCTGAAATCTCAGCAAAGATTTTTTCAACCAATCTTGATGATGCTGGCAGGTAATGATCAGTACACCAATCACACTTGGCTCACCAAATTTCGTTCTTCTAGGTTAAACCGTTCCTTTACAGTAACCGTTTTCATGTTTAGGTTTCACTCTGTTTTCTCCTATATGGATACATGTATATGGAACTCTAAATCAAACACGGTTCGTGCTAGCTCTTTGAAACTCGGCACATTAATGTAGTTCCAAGTTCTATCGCTATGGATTGTGTCCTACTGAAGTAGCCCCAAGCAGAGACTGACGAGAATCACTTTCATTGAAAGGGGTTGCCAAGCTTCCAAAAAACTACGAGTTTCCTGAAATCTCAGCAAAGGGCTTTTCACCCAATCTTGATGATACTGGTAGGTAATGATCAGTACACCAATCCCACTTGGCTCACCAAACTTCGTTCTTCTAGGTTAAACCGTTCCTTTGCAGTAACCGTTTTCATGTTTAGGTTTCACTCTGTTTTCTCCTATATGGATACATGTATTTGGAACTGTAAATCAAACACGGTTTGTGCTAGCACTTTGTAACTTGGCACAATAATGTAATTCCAAGTTCTATCGCTATGGTTTGTGTCCTATTGAAGTAGCCCCAAGCAGAGACTGACGAGAATCACTTTCATTGAACGGGTTGCCAAGCTTCCAAAAAACTACGAGATTCCTGAAATCTTAGCAAACATTTTTTCACCCAATCTTGATGATACTGGCAGGTAATGATCAGTAAACCTATCCCACTTGGCTCACCAAATTTCGTTCTTCTAGGGTAAACGGTTGCTTTGTTATAACTGTTTTCATGTTTTGTTTCACTCTGTTTTCTCTTATATGGATACATGTAGTTGGAACTCTAAATCAAACACGGTTTGTGGTAGCTCTTTGAAATTGGCACAATAATGTAGTTGCAAGTTCTATTGCTATGGTTTGTGTCCTATTGAAGTAGCCCCAAGCAGAGACTGACGAGAATCACTTTCATTGAAAGGGGTTGCCAAGCTTCCAAAAACTACGAGTTTCCTGAAATCTCAGCAAACATTTTTTCACCCAATCTTGATGATACTTCCATTTAATGATCAGTACACCAATCCCACTAGGCTCACCAAATTTCGTTATTCTAGGTTAAACCGTTGCTTTGCAGTAACCGTTTTCATGTTTAGGTTTCACTCTGTTTGTAATGTAGTTTGTAATGTAGTTGCAAGTTCTATCGCTATGGTTTGTGTCCTATTGACGTAGCCCCAAGCAGAGACTGACTAGAATCACTTTCATTGAAAGGGGTTGCCAAGCTTCCAAAAAACTACGAGATTCCTGAAATCTCAGCAAACATTTTTTCACCCAATCTTGATGATACTTGCAGGTAATGATCAGTACACCAATCCCACTTGGCTCACCAAACTTCGTTCTAATAAGTTAAACCGTTCCTTTGCAGTAACCGTTTTCATGTTTAGTTTTCACTGTGTTTTCTCCAATATGGATACATGTATTTGGAACTCTAAATCAAACACGGTTTGTGCTAGCTCTTTGAAACTTGGCACAATAATGTAGTTCCAAGTTCTATCACTATGGTTTGAGTCCTATTGAAGTAGCCCCAAGCAGAGACTGACGAGAATCACGTTCATTGAAAGGGGTTTCAAAGCTTCCAAAAAACTACGAGTTTCCTTAAATCTCAGCAAAGATTTTTTCAACCAATCTTGATGATACTGGCAGGTAATGATCAGTACATCAATCCCACTTGGCTCACCAAATTTCGTTCTTCTAGGTTAAACCGTTCCTTTACACTAACCGTTTACATGTTTAGGTTTCACTCTGTTTTCTCCTATATGGATACATGTATATGGAACTCTAAATCAAACACGGTTCGTGCTAGCTCTTTGAAACTCGGCACACTAATGTAGTTCCAAGTTCTATCGCTATGGATTGTGTCCTACTGAAGTAGCCCCAAAACAGAGACTGACGAGAATCACATTCATTGACAGGGGTTGCCAAGCTTCCAAAAACTACGAGTTTCCTGAAATATCAGCAAACATTTTTTCACCCAATCTTCATGATACTTGCAGGTAAGGATCAGTGCACCAATCCCACTTGGCTCACCAAATTTCGTTCTTCTAATTGAAACCGTTCCTTTGCAGTAACCGTTTTCATGTTTAGGTTTCACTCCGTTTTCTCCTATATGGATACATGTAGTTGGAACTCTAAATCAAACACGGTTTGTGCTAGCTCTTTGAAACTTGGCACAATAATGTAGTGCCAAGTTCTATCACTATGGTTTGTGTCCTATTGAAGTAGCCCCAAGCAGAGACTGACGAGAATCACTTTCATTGGAAGGGGTTGCCAAGCTTTCAAAAAATGACGAGTTTCCGGAAATCTCAGGAAACATTTTTTAACCCAATCTTGATGATACATG
Organism: Urocitellus parryii; assembly: GCF_045843805.1. Classification (NCBI taxonomy): domain Eukaryota; kingdom Metazoa; phylum Chordata; class Mammalia; order Rodentia; family Sciuridae; genus Urocitellus; species Urocitellus parryii. The sequence goes on along the minus strand of NW_027554112.1, from coordinate 4,272 downwards.
CAGGTAATGATCAGTACACCAATCCCACTTGGCTCACCAAATTTCGTTCTTCTAGGTTAAACCGTTCCGTTGCAGTAACCGTTTTCTTGTTTAGGTTTATCTCTGTTTTCTCCTATATGGATACATGTAGTTGGAACTGTAAATCAAACACGGTTTGCGCTAGCTCTTTGAAACTTGGCACAATAATGTAGTTCCAAGTTCTATCGCTATGGTTTGTGTCCTATTGAAATAGCCCCATGCAGAGACTGAGGAGAATCACTTTCATTGAAAGGGTTTGCCATTCTTCCATAAAACTACGAGTTTCCTGAAATCTCAGCAAACATTTTTTCATCCAATCTTGATGATACTGGCAGGTAATGATAAGTACACCAATCCCACTTGGCTCACCAAATTTCGTTCTTCTAGGTTAAATTGTTCCTTTGCAGTAACCGTATTCATGTTTACGTTTCACTCTGTTTTCTCCTATATGGATACATGTAGTTGGAACTCTAAATCAAACACGGTTTGTGCTAGCTCTTTGAAACTTGGCACAAGAATGTAGTTCCAAGTTCTATCGCTATGGTTTGTGTCCTATTGAAGTAGCCCCAAGCAGAGACTGACGAGAATCATTTTTCATTGAAAGGGTTTGCCTAGCTTCCATAAAACTACGAGTTTCCTGTAATCTCAGCAAACTTTTTTCACCCAATTTGATGATACTTGCAGTAATGATCAGTGCACTAATCCAACTTGGCTCACCAAATTTCGTTCTTCTAAATGAAACCGGTCCTTTGCAGTAACGTTTTCATGTTTAGGTTTCACGCTGTTTTCTCCTATATGGATACATGTAGTTGGAACTCTAAATCAAACACGGTTTGTGCTAGCTCTTTGAAACTTGGCACAATAATGTAGTTGCAAGTTCTGTCGCTATGGTTTGTGTCCTATTGAAGTAGCCCCAAGCAGAGATTGACGAGAATCACTTTCATTGAAAGGGCTTGCCAAGCTTCCAAAAAACTACGTGATTCATGAAATCTCAGCAAACATTTTTTCACCCAATGTTGATGATACTTGCAGGTAATGATCAGTGCACCATCCCACTTGGCTCACCAAATTTCGTTCTTCTAATTGAAACCGTTCCTTTGCAGTAACCGTTTTCATGTTTAGGTTTCACTCTGTTTTCTCCTATATGGATACATGTTGTTTGGAACTCTAAATCAAACACGGTTTGTGCTAGCTCTTTGAAACTTGGCACAATAATGTAGTTCCAAGTTCTATCGCTATGGTTTGTGTCCTATTGAAGTAGCCCCAAGCAGAGACTGAGGAGACTCAGTTTCATTGAAAGGGGTTGCCAAGCTTCCAAAAAAGTACGAGTTTCCTGAAATCTCAGCACATATTTTTTCACCCAATCTTGATGATACTTGCAGGTAATGATCTGTACACCAATCCCACTTGGCTCACCAAATTTCGTTCTTCTAGGTTAAACCATTCCTTTGCAGTAACCGTTTCATGTTTAGGTTTCACCTTGTTTTCTCCTATATGGATGCATGTAGTTGGAACTCTAAATCAAACACGGTTTGTGCTAACTCTTTGAAATTTGCACAATAATATAGTTCCAAGTTCTATCGCTATGAATTGTGTGCTATTGAAGTAGCCCCAAGCAGAGACTGACGAGAATCACTTTCATTGAAAGGGGTTGCCAAGCTTCAAAAAAACTACGAGTGTCCTGGAATCTCAGCAAATATTTTTCACCCAATCTTGATGATACTTGCAGGTAATGATCAGTACACCAATCCCACTTGGCTCACCAAATTTCGTTCTTCTAGGTTAAAACCGTTCCTTTGCAGGAACCATTTTCATGTTTAGGTTTCACTCCGTTTTCTCCTATATGGATACATGTAGTTGGAACTCTAAATCAAACACGGTTTGTGCTAGCTCTTTGAAACTTGGCACAATAATGTAGTTCCAAGTTCTATCGCTATGGTTTGTGTCCTATTGAAGTAGCCCCAAGCAGAGACTGACGAGAATCACTTTCATTGAAAGGGGTTGCCAAGCTTTCAAAAAACTACGAGTTTCCTGAAATCTCAGCAAATATTTTTTCACCAATCTTGATGGTACTTGCAGGTAATGATCAGTACACGTATCCCACTTGGCTCACCAAATTTTGTTCTTCTAGGTTAACCGTTCCTTTGCAGTAACCGTTTTCATGTTTAGGTTTCACTCTGCTTTCTCCTATATGGATACATGTAGTTGGAACTCTAAATCAAACACGGATTGTGCTAGCTCTTTGAAACTTGGCACAATTAATTTAGTTGCAAGTTCTATCGCTATGGTTTGTGTCCTATTGAAGTAGCCCCAAGCAGAGACTGACGAGAATCACTTTCATTGAAAGGGTTTGCCTAGCTTCCAAAAAACTACGAGTTTCCTGTAATCTCTGCAAACTTTTTTTCACCCAATTTTGATGATACTTGCAGGTAATGATCAGTGCACTAATCCAACTTGGCTCACCAAATTTCATTCTTCTAATTGAAACCGTTCCTTTGCAGTATCCGTTTTCATGTTTAGGTTTCACTCTGTTTTCTCCTATATGGATACATGTAGTTGGAACTCTAAATCAAAAAAGGTTTGTGCTAGCTCTTTGAAACTTGGCACAATGATGTAATTCCAAGTTCTATCGCAATGGTTTGTGTCCTATTGAAGTAGCCCCAAGCAGAGACTGACGAGAATCACTTTCATTGAAAGGGGTTGCCAAGCTTCCGAAAATCTGTGAGTTTCCGGAAATCTCAGTAAAAATTTTATCACCCAATCTTGATGATACTGGCAGGTAATGATCAGTACACCAATCCCACTTGGCTCACAAATTTCGTTCTTCTTGGTTAAACCGTTCATTTGCAGTAACTGTTTTCATGTTTAGGTTTCAATCTGTTTTCTCCTATATGGATACATGAAGTCGGAACTCTAAATCAAACATGGTTTGTGCTAGCTCTTTGAAACTTGGCACAATAATGTAGTTCCAAGTTCTATGGCTATGGTTTGTGTCCTATTGAAGTAGCCCCAAGCAGAGACTGACGAGAATCACTTTCATTGAAAGGGCTTGCCAAGCTTCCAAATACTACGAGATTCCTGAAATCTCAGCAAACATTTTTTCACCCAATATTGATGATACTTGCAGGTAATGATCAGTGCACCAATCCCACTTGGCTCACCAAATTTCGTTCTTCTAATTGAAACCGTTCCTTTGCAGTAACCGTTTTCATGTTTAGGTTTCACTCTGTTTTCTCCTATATGGATACATGTAGTTGGAACTCTAAATAAAACACGGTTTGTGCTAGCTCTTTGAGAATTGGCACAGTAATATAGGTCCAAGTTCTATCGCTATGGTTTGTGTCCTATTGACGTAGCCCCAAGTAGAGACTGACGAGAATCACTTTCATTGAAAGGGGTTGCCAAGCTTCCAAAAAACTACGAGTTTCCAGAAATTTCAGCAAATATTTTTTCACCCAATCTTGATGATACTTGCAGGTAATGATCAGTACACCAATCCCACTTGGCTCACAAAATTTCGTTCTTCTAGGTTAAACCGTGCCTTTGCATTAACTGTTTTCATGTTTTTTGATTTCACTCTGTTTTCTCCTATATGGATACATGTAGTTGAAACTCTGAATCATACACGGTTGTGCTAGCTCTTTGAAACTTTGCAGAATAATGTAGTTCCAAGTTCTATCGCTATGGTTTGTGTCCTATTGAAGTACCCCAAGCAGACAATGACGAGAATCACTTTCATTGAAAGGGGTTGCCAAGTTCCAAAAAATTACGAGTTTCCTGAAAGCTCAGCAAACATTTTTCATCCAATCTTGATGATACTGGCAGGAAAAGATCAGTACACCATTCCCACTTGGCTCACCAAATTTCGTTCTTATAGATTAAACCGTTCCTTTGCAGTAACCGTTTTCATGTTAAGTTTCACTCTGTTTTCTCCTATATGGATACATGTATTTGGAACTCTAAATCAAACACGGTTTGTGAAAGCTCTTTGCAACTTGGCACAATAATGTAGTTCCAAGTTCTATCGCTATTGTTTGTGTCCTGTTCAAGTAGCCCCAAGCAGAGTCTGACGAGAATCCCTTTCATTGAAAGGGTTGCCAAGCTTCCAAGAAACTACGAGTTTCCTGAAATCTCAGCAAATATTTTTTCACCCTATCTTGATGATACTGGCAGGTAATGAATAGAACACCAATCCCACTTGGCTCACCAAATTTCGTTCTTCTTTGTTAAACCGTTCCTTTGCAGTAACCGTTT
>NW_027554111.1:0-114546 GCF_045843805.1 Urocitellus parryii | reverse complement strand
TGGGGCTACTTCAATAGGACACAAACCATAGCGATAGAACATGGAACTACATTATTGTGCCAAGTTTCAAAGAGCTAGCACAAACCGTGTTTGATTTAGAGTTCCAACTACATGTATCCATATAGGAGAAAACAGAGTGAAACCTAAACATGAAAACGGTTACTGCAAACGAACGGTTTAACCTAGAAGAACGAAATTTGGTGAGCCAAGTGGGATTGGAGTACTGATCATTACCTGCCAGTATCATCAAGTTTGGGTGAAAAAATATTTCCTGAGATTTCAGGAAACTCGTAGTTTTTTAGAAGCTTGGCAACCCCTTTCAATGAAAGTAATTCTCGTCAGTCTCTCCTTGGGGCTACTTCAATAGGACACAAACCATGGCAATACAACTTGGAACTACATTATTGGGCCAAGTATCAAAGAGCTAGCACAAACCGTGTTTGATTTAGAGTTCCAACTACATGTATCCATATAGGAGAAAACAGAGTGAAACCTAAACATGAAAGCGATTACTGCAAACGAACGGTTTAACCTAGAAGAACGAAATTTGGTGAGCCAAGTGGGATTGGAGTATTTATCATGACCTGTAAGTATCATCAAGATTGGGTGAAAAAATGTTTGCTGAGATTTCAGGAAACTCGTAGTTTTTTGGAAGCTTGGCAACCACTTTCAATGAAAGTGATTCTCGTCTGTCTCTGCTTGGGCTACTTTTATAGGACAAAAACCATAGCGATAGAACTTGGAACTACATTATTGTGCCAAGTTTCAAAGAGCTAGCACAAACCGTGTTTGATTTAGAATTCCAACTACATGTATCCATATAGGAGAAAACAGAGTGAAACCTAAACATGAAAACGGTTACTGCAAACGAACGGTTTAACCTAGAAGAACGAAATTTGGTGAACCATGTGGGATTGGTGTACTGATCATTACCTGCCAGTATCATCAAGTTTGGGTGAAAAAATGTTTGCTGAGATTTCAGGAATCTCGTAATTTTTTGGAAGCTTGGCAACCCCTTTCAATGAAAGTGATTCTCGTCAGTCTCTCCTTGGGGCTACTTCAATAGGACACAAACAATAGCCAGAGAACTTGGAACTAAATTATTGTGCCAAGTTTCAAAGAGCTAGCACAAACCGTGTTTAATTTAGAGTTCCAACTACATGTAGCCATATAGGAGAAAACAGAGTGAAACCTAAACATGAAAACGGTTACTGCAAAGGAACGGTTTAACCTAGAAGAATGAAAATTGGTGAGCCAAGTGGGATTGGTGTACTGATCATTACCTGCCAGTATCGTCAAGATTGGGTGAAAAAATGTTTGCTGAGATTTCAGGAAACTCGTAGTTTTTTGGAAGCTTGGCAAACCCTTTCAATGAAAGTGATTCTCGTCATTCTCTGCTTGGGCTACTTTTATAGGACACAAACCATAGCGATAGAACTTGGAACTACATTATTATCCCAAGTTTCAAATAGCTAGCACAAACCGTGTTTGATTTAGAGTTCCAACTACATGTATCCATATAGGAGAAAACAGAGTGAAACCTAAACATGAAAACGGTAACTGCAAACGAACGGTTTAACCTAGAAGAACGAAATTTGGTGAGCCAAGTGGGATTGGAGTACTTATCATGAACTGCAAGTATCATCAAGATTGGGTGAAAAAATGTTTGCGGAGATTTCAGGAAACTCGTAGTTTTTTGGAAGCTTGGCAACCCCTTTCAATGAAAGTGATTCTCGTCAGTCTCTGCTTGGGGCTACTTCAATAGGACACAAACCATAGCGATAGAACTTGGAACTACATTATTGAGCAATGTTTCAAAGAGCTAGCACAAACCGTGTTTGATTTAGAGTTCCAACTACATGTATCCATATAGGAGAAAACAGAATGAAACCTAAACATGAAAACGGTTACTGCAAAGGAACGGTTTAACCTAGAAGAACGAAATTTGGTGAGCCAAGTGGGATTGGTGTACTGATCATTACCTGCCAGTATCATCAAGTTTGGGTGAAAAAATGTTTGCTGAGATTTCAGGAAACTCGTCGTTTTTTGGAAGCTTGTCAACCCCTTTCAATGAAAGTGATTCTCGTCAGTCTCTGCTTGGGGCTACTTCAATAGGACACAAACCATAGCGATAGAACTTGGAACTACATTATTGTGCCAAGTTTCAAAGAGCTAGCATAAACCGTGTTTGATTTAGAGTTCCAACTACATGTATCTATATAGGAGAAAACAGAGTGAAACCTAAACATGAAAACGGTTACTGCAAAGGAACGGTTTAACCTAGAAGAAGGAAATTTGGTGAGCCAAGTGGGATTGGTGTACTGATCATTACCTGCCAGTATCATCAAGATTGCGTGAAAAAATGTTTGCTGAGATTTCAGGAAACTCGTAGTTTTTTGGAAGCTTGGCAACCCCTTTCAATGAAAGTGATTCTCGTCAGTCTCTGCTTGGGGCTACTTCAATAGGACACAAACCATAGCGATAGAACTTGGAACTACATTATTGTGCCAAGTTTCAAAGAGCTAGCACAAACCGTGTTTGATTTAGAGTTCCAACTACATGTATCCATATTGGAGAAAACAGAGTGAAACCTAAACATGAAAACAGTTACTGCAAAGAAACGGTTTAACCTAGAAGAACGAAATTTGGTGAGCCAAGTGGGAATGGTGTGCTGATCATTACCTGCAGTATCATCAAGATCGGGTGAAAAAATGTTTGCTGAGATTTCAGGAAACTAGTAGTTTTTTGGAAGCTTGGCAACCCCTTTCTTTCAAGTGATTCTCGTCTTTCTCTGCTTGGGGCTACTTTTATAGGACACAAACCATAGCGATAGAACTTGGAACTACATTATTGTGCCAAGTTTCAAAGAGCTAGCACAAACCGTGTTTGATTTAGAGTTCCAAATATATGTATCCATATAGGAGAAAACAGAGTGAAACCTAAACATGAAAACGGTTACTGCAAAGGAACGATTTAACCTAGAAGAACGAAATTTGGTGAGCCAAATTGGTATGGTGTACTGATCATTACCTGCCAGTATCATCAAGATTGGGTGAAAAAATGTTTGCTGAGATTTCCGGAAACTCGTAGTTTTTCAGAAGCTTGGCAACTCCTTTCAATGAAAGTGATTCTCCTCAGTCTCTGCTTGGGGCTACTGCAATAGGACACAAACCATAGCGATAGAACTTGGAACTACATTATTGTGCCAAGTTTCAAAGAGCTAGTACAAACCGTGTTTGATTTAGAGTTCCAACTACATGTATCCATATAAGAGAAAACAGAGTGAAACCTAAACATGAAAACGGTTACTGCAAACGAACGGTTTAACCTAGAAGTACGAAATTTGGTGAGCCAAGTGGGATTGGAGTACTGATCATTACCTGCCAGTATCATCAAGTTTGGGTGAAAAAATGTTTCCTGAGATTTCAGGAAACTCGTAGTTTTTTAGAAGCTTGGCAACCCCTTTCAATGAAAGTAATTCTCGTCAGTCTCTCCTTGGGGCTACTTCAATAGGACACAAACCATAGCAATACAACTTGGAACTACATTATTGTGCCAAGTATCAAAGAGCTAGCACAAACCGTGTTTGATTTAGAGTTCCAACTACATGTATCCATATAAGAGAAAACAGAGTGAAACCTAAACATGAAAACGGTTACTGCAAAGGAACGGTTTAACCTAGAAGAACGAAATTTGGTGAGCCAAGTGGGACTGGTGTACTGATCATTACCTGACAGTATCATCAAGTTTGGGTGAAAAAATGTTTGCTGAGATTTCAGGAAACTCGTAGTTTTTTGGAAGCTTGGCAACCCCTTACAATGAAAGTGATTCTCGTCAGTCTCTGCTTGGGCTACTTTTATAGGACACAAACCATAGCGATAGAACTTGGAACTACATTATTGTGCCAAGTTTCAAAGAGCTAGCACAAACCGTGTTTGATTTAGAGTTCCAACTACATGTATCCATATAGGAGAAAACAGAGTGAAACCTAAACATGAAAACGGTTACTGCAAAGGAACGGTTTAACCTAGAAGAACGAAATTTGGTGAGCCATGTGGGACTGGTGTACTGATCATTACCTGACAGTATCATCAAGTTTGGGTGAAAAAATGTTTGCTGAGATTTCAGGAAACTCGTAGTTTTTTGGAAGCTTGGCAACCCCTTTCAATGAAAGTGATTCTCGTCAGTCTCTGCTTCGGCTACTTTTATAGGACACAAACCATAGCGATAGAACTTGGAACTACATTATTGTGCCACGTTTCAAAGAGCTAGCACAAACCGTGTTTGATTTAGAGTTCCAACTACATGTATCCATATAGGAGCAAACAGAGTGAAACCTAAAGATGAAAACGGTAACTGCAAACGAACGGTTTAACCTAGAAGAACGAAATTTGGTGAGCCAAGTGGGATTGGAGTACTTATCATTACCTGCAAGTATCATCAAGATTGGGTGAAAAAATGTTTGGTGAGATTTCAGGAAACTAGTAGTTTTTTGGAAGCTTCGCAACCCCTTTAAATGAAAATGATTCTCGTCAGTCTCTGCTTGGGGTACTTCAATAGGACACAAACAATAGCGATAGAACTTGGAAATACATTATTGTGCCAAGTTTCAAAGAGCTAGCACAAACCGTGTTTGATTTAGAGTTCCAACTACATGTATCCATATAGGAGAAAACAGAGTGAAACCTAAACATGAAAACGGTTACTGCAAACGAACGGTTTAACCTAGAAGAACGAAATTTGGTGAGCCAAGTGGGATTGGAGTACTTATCATGAACTGCAAGTATCATCAAGATTGGGTGAAAAAATGTTTGCGGAGATTTCAGGAAACTCGTAGTTTTTGGAAGCTTGGCAACCCCTTTCAATGAAAGTGATTCTCGTCAGTCTCTGCTTGGGGCTACTTCAATAGGACACAAACCATAGCGATAGAACTTGGAACTACATTATTGAGCAATGTTTCAAAGAGCTAGCACAAACCGTGTTTGATTTAGAGTTCCAACTACATGTATCCATATAGGAGAAAACAGAATGAAACCTAAACATGAAAACGGTTACTGCAAGGGAACGGTTTAACCTAGAAGAATGAAATTTGGTGAGCCAAGTGGGATTGGTGTACTGATCATTACCTGCCAGTATCATCAAGTTTGGGTGAAAAAATGTTTGCTGAGATTTCAGGAAACTCGTAGTTTTTTGTAAGCTTGTCAACCCCTTTCAATGAAAGTGATTCTCGTCAGTCTCTGCTTGGGGCTACTTCAATAGGACACAAACCATAGCCATAGAACTTGGAGCTACATTATTTTGCCAAGTTTCAAAGAGCTAGCATAAACCGTGTTTGATTTAGAGTTCCAACTACATGTATCCATATTGGAGAAAACAGAGTGAAACCTAAACATGAAAACAGTTACTGCAAAGAAACGGTTTAACCTAGAAGAGCGAAATTTGGTGAGCCAAGTGGGAATGGTGTGCTGATCATTACCTGCGAGTATCATCAAGATCGGGTGAAAAAATGTTTGCTGAGATTTCAGGAAACTAGTAGTTTTTTGGAAGCTTGGCAACCCCTTTCTTTTAAGTGATTCTCGTCTTTCTCTGCTTGGTGCTACTTTTATAGGACACAAACCATAGCGATAGAACTTGGAACTACATTATTGTGCCAAGTTTCAAAGAGCTAGCACAAACCGTGTTTGATTTAGAGTTCCAAATATATGTATCCATATAGGAGAAAACAGAGTGAAACCTAAACATGAAAACGGTTACTGCAAAGGAACGGTTTAACCTAGAAGAACGAAATTTGGTGAGCCATGTGGGATTGGTGTACTGATCATTACCTGCCAGTATCATCATGATTGGGTGAAAAAATGTTTGCTCAAGTTTCAGGAAATCGAAGTTTTTTGGAAGCTTGGCAACCCCTTTCAATGAAAGTGATTCTCGTCAGTCTCTACTTGGGGCTACTGCAATAGGACACCAACCATAGCGATACAACTTGGAAATACATTATTGTGCCAAGTTTCAAAGAGCTAGCACAAACCGTGTTTGATTTAGAGTTCCAACTACATGTATCCATATAGGAGAAAACAGAGTGAAACCTAAACATGAAAACGGTTATTGTAAAGGAACGGTTTAACCTAGAAGAAAGAAATTTGGTGAGCCAAATTGGTATGGTGTACTGATCATTACCTGCCAGTATCATCAAGATTGGGTGAAAAAATGTTTGCTGAGATTTCCGGAAACTCGTAGTTTTTCAGAAGCTTGGCAACTCCTTTCAATGAAAGTGATTCTCCTCAGTCTCTGCTTGGGGCTACTTCAATAGGACACAAACCATAGCGATAGAACTTGGAACTACATTATTGTGCCAAGTTTCAAAGAGCTAGCACAAACCGTGTTTGATTTAGAGTTCCAACTACATGTATCCATATAGGAGAAAACAGAGTGAAACCTAAACATGAAAACGGTTACTGCAAACGAACGGTTTAACCTAGAAGAACGAAATTTGGTGAGCCAAGTGGGATTGGAGTACTGATCATTACCTGCCAGTATCATCAAGTTTGGGTGAAAAAATATTTCCTGAGATTTCAGGAAACTCGTAGTTTTTTAGAAGTTTGGCAACCCCTTTCAATGAAAGTAATTCTCGTCAGTCTCTCCTTGGGGCTACTTCAATAGGACACAAACCATGGCAATACAACTTGGAACTACATTATTGGGCCAAGTATCAAAGAGCTAGCACAAACCGTGTTTGATTTAGAGTTCCAACTACATGTATCCATATAGGAGAAAACAGAGTGAAACCTAAACATGAAAGCGATTACTGCAAAGGAACGGTTTAACCTAGAAGAACGAAATTTGGTGAGCCAAGTGGGATTGGAGTACTTATCATGACCTGTAAGTATCATCAAGATTGGGTGAAAAAATGTTTGCTGAGATTTCAGGAAACTCGTAGTTTTTTGGAAGCTTGGCAAACACTTTCAATGAAAGTGATTCTCGTCTGTCTCTGCTTGGGCTACTTTTATAGGACAAAAACCATAGCGATAGAACTTGGAACTACATTATTGTGCCAAGTTTCAAAGAGCTAGCACAAACCGTGTTTGATTTAGAATTCCAACTACATGTATCCATATAGGAGAAAACAGAGTGAAACCTAAACATGAAAACGGTTACTGCAAAGGAACGGTTTAACCTAGAAGAACGAAATTTGGTGAACCATGTGGGATTGGTGTACTGATCATTACCTGCCAGTATCATCAAGTTTGGGTGAAAAAATGTTTGCTGAGATTTCAGGAATCTCGTAATTTTTTGGAAGCTTGGCAACCCCTTTCAATGAAAGTGATTCTCGTCAGTCTCTCCTTGGGGCTACTTCAATAGGACACAAACAATAGCCATAGAACTTGGAACTAAATTATTGTGCCAAGTTTCAAAGAGCTAGTACAAACCGTGTTTAATTTAGAGTTCCAACTACATGTAGCCATATAGGAGAAAACAGAGTGAAACCTAAACATGAAAACGGTTACTGCAAAGGAACGGTTTAACCTAGAAGAATGAAAATTGGTGAGCCAAGTGGGATTGGTGTACTGATCATTACCTGCCAGTATCGTCAAGATTGGGTGAAAAAATGTTTGCTGAGATTTCAGGAAACTCGTAGTTTTTTGGAAGCTTGGCAAACCCTTTCAATGAAAGTGATTCTCGTCATTCTCTGCTTGGGCTACTTTTATAGGACACAAACCATAGCGATAGAACTTGGAACTACATTATTATGCCAAGTTTCAAATAGCTAGCACAAACCGTGTTTGATTTAGAGTTCCAACTACATGTATCCATATAGGAGAAAACAGAGTGAAACCTAAACATGAAAACGGTAACTGCAAACGAACGGTTTAACCTAGAAGAACGAAATTTGGTGAGCCAAGTGGGATTGGAGTACTTATCATTACCTGCAAGTATCATCAAGATTGGGTGAAAAAATGTTTGGTGAGATTTCAGGAAACTAGTAGTTTTTTGGAAGCTTCGCAACCCCTTTAAATGAAAGTGATTCTCGTCAGTCTCTGCTTGGGGCTACTTCAATAGCACAGAAACCATAGCGATAGAACTTGGAAATACATTATTGTGCCAAGTTTCAAAGAGCTAGCATAAACTGTGTTTGATTTAGTGTTCCAACTACATGTATCCATATAGGAGAAAACAGAGTGAAACCTAAACATGAAAACGGTTACTGCAAACGAACGGTTTAACCTAGAAGAACGAAATTTGGTGAGCCAAGTGGGATTGGAGTACTTATCGTGAACTGCCAGTATCATCAAGATTGGGTGAAAAAATATTTGCTCAGATTTCAGGAAATCTTAGTTTTTTGGAAGCTTGGCAACCCCTTTCAATGAAAGTGATTCCCGTCAGTCTCTGCTTGGGGCTACTTCAATAGGACACAAACCATAGCGATAGAACTAGGAAATACATTATTGTGCCAAGTTTCAAAGAGCTAGCACAAACCGTGTTTGATTTAGAGTTCCAACTACATGTATCCATATAGGAGAAAACAGAGTGAAACCTAAACATGAAAACGGTTACTGCAAACGAACGGTTTAACCTAGAAGAACGAAATTTGGTGAGCCAAGTGGGATTGGAGTACTTATCATGAACTGCAAGTATCATCAAGATTGGGTGAAAAAATGTTTGCGGAGATTTCAGGAAACTCGTAGTTTTTTGGAAGCTTGGCAACCCCTTTCAATGAAAGTGATTCTCGTCAGTCTCTGCTTGGGGCTACTTCAATAGGACACAAACCATAGCGATAGAACTTGGAACTACATTATTGATCAATGTTTTAAAGAGCTAGCACAAACCGTGTTTGATTTAGAGTTCCAACTACATGTATCCATATAGGAGAAAACAGAATGAAACCTAAACATGAAAACGGTTACTGCAAAGGAACGGTTTAACCTAGAAGAACGAAATTTGGTGAGCCAAGTGGGATTGGTGTACTGATCATTACCTGCCAGTATCATCAAGTTTGGGTGAAAAAATGTTTGCTGAGATTTCAGGAAACTCGTCGTTTTTTGGAAGCTTGTCAACCCCTTTCAATGAAAGTGATTCTCGTCAGTCTCTGCTTGGGGCTACTTCAATAGGACACAAACCATAGCCATAGAACTTGGAACTACATTATTTTGCCAAGTTTCAAAGAGCTAGCATAAACCGTGTTTGATTTAGAGTTCCAACTACATGTATCTATATAGGAGAAAACAGAGTGAAACCTAAACATGAAAACGGTTACTGCAAAGGAACGGTTTAACCTAGAAGAAGGAAATTTGGTGAGCCAAGTGGGATTGCTGTACTGATCATTACCTGCCAGTATCATCAAGATTGCGTGAAAAAATGTTTGCTGAGATTTCAGGAAACTCGTAGTTTTTTGGAAGCTTGGCAACCCCTTTCAATGAAAGTGATTCTCGTCAGTCTCTGCTTGGGGCTACTTCAATAGGACACAAACCATAGCGATAGAACTTGGAACTACATTATTGTGCCAAGTTTCAAAGAGCTAGCACAAACCGTGTTTGATTTAGAGTTCCAACTACATGTATCCATATTGGAGAAAACAGAGTGAAACCTAAACATGAAAACAGTTACTGCAAAGAAACGGTTTAACCTAGAAGAACAAAATTTGGTGAGCCAAGTGGGAATGGTGTGCTGATCATTACCTGCATGTATCATCAAGATCGGGTGAAAAAATGTTTGCTGAGATTTCAGGAAACTAGTAGTTTTTTGGAAGCTTGGCAACCCCTTTCTTTCAAGTGATTCTCGTCTTTCTCTGCTTGGGGATACTTTTATAGGACACAAACCATAGCGATAGAACTTGGAACTACATTATTGTGCCAAGTTTCAAAGAGCTAGCACAAACCGTGTTTGATTTAGAGTTCCAAATATATGTATCCATATAGGAGAAAACAGAGTGAAACCTAAACATGAAAACGGTTACTGCAAAGGAACGATTTAACCTAGAAAAACGAAATTTGGTGAGCCATGTGGGATTGGTGTAATGATCATTACCTGCCAGTATAATCATGATTGGGTGAAAAAATGTTTGCTCAAGTTTCAGGAAATCGAAGTTTTTTGGAAGCTTGGCAACCCCTTTCAATGAAAGTGATTCTCGTCAGTCTCTACTTGGGGCTACTGCAATAGGACACAAACCATAGCGATACAACTTGGAAATACATTATTGTGCCAAGTTTCAAAGAGCTAGCACAAACCGTGTTTGATTTAGAGTTCCAACTACATGTATCCATATAGGAGAAAACAGAGTGAAACCTAAACATGAAAACGGTTATTGTAAAGGAACGGTTTAACCTAGAAGAACGAAATTTGGTGAGACAAATTGGTATGGTGTACTGATCATTACCTGCCAGTATCATCAAGATTGGGTGAAAAAATGTTTGCTGAGATTTCCGGAAACTCGTAGTTTTTCAGAAGCTTGGCAACTCCTTTCAATGAAAGTGATTCTCGTCAGTCTCTGCTTGGGGCTACTTCAATAGGACACAAACCATAGCGATAGAACTTGGAACTACATTATTGTGCCAAGTTTCAAAGAGCTAGCACAAACCGTGTTTGATTTAGAGTTCCAACTACATGTATCCATATAGGAGAAAACAGAGTGAAACCTAAACATGAAAACGGTTACTGCAAACGAACGTTTTAACCTAGAAGAACGAAATTTGGTGAGCCAAGTGGGATTGGTGTACTGATCATTACCTGCCAGTATCATCAAGTTTGGGTGAAAAAATGTTTGCTGAGATTTCAGGAAACTCGTCGTTTTTTGGAAGCTTGTCAACCCCTTTCAATGAAAGTGATTCTCGTCAGTCTCTGCTTGGGGCTACTTCAATAGGACACAAACCATAGCCATAGAACTTGGAACTACATTATTGTGCCAAGTTTCAAAGAGCTAGCATAAACCGTGTTTGATTTAGAGTTCCAACTACATGTATCTATATTGGAGAAAACAGAGTGAAACCTAAACATGAAAACGGTTACTGCAAAGGAACGGTTTAACCTAGAAGAAGGAAATTTGGTGAGCCAAGTGGGATTGGTGTACTGATCATTACCTGCCAGTATCATCAAGATTGCGTGAAAAAATGTTTGCTGAGATTTCAGGAAACTCGTAGTTTTTTGGAAGCTTGGCAACCCCTTTCAATGAAAGTGATTCTCGTCAGTCTCTGCTTGGGGCTACTTCAATAGGACACAAACCATAGCGATAGAACTTGGAACTACATTATTGTGCCAAGTTTCAAAGAGCTAGCACAAACCGTGTTTGATTTAGAGTTCCAACTACATGTATCCATATTGGAGAAAACAGAGTGAAACCTAAACATGAAAACTGTTACTGCAAAGAAACGGTTTAACCTAGAAGAACGAAATTTGGTGAGCCAAGTGGGAATGGTGTGCTGATCATTACCTGCAAGTATCATCAAGATCGGGTGAAAAAATGTTTGCTGAGATTTCAGGAAACTAGTACTTTTTTGGAAGCTTGGCAACCCCTTTCTTTCAAGTGATTCTCGTCTTTCTCTGCTTGGGGCTACTTTTATAGGACACAAACCATAGCGATAGAACTTGGAACTACATTATTGTGCCAAGTTTCAAAGAGCTAGCACAAACCGTGTTTGATTTAGAGTTCCAAATATATGTATCCATATTGGAGAAAACAGAGTGAAACCTAAACATGAAAACTGTTACTGCAAAGAACGGTTTAACCTAGAAGAACGAAATTTGGTGAGCCAAGTGGGATTGGTGTACTGATCATTACCTGCCAGTATCATCAAGATTGGGTGAAAAACTGTTTGCTGAGATTTCAGGAAACTAGTAGTTTTTTGGAAGCTTGGCAAACCCGTTCAATGAAAGTGATTCTCGTCATTCTCTGCTTGGGCTACTTTTATAGGACACAAACCATAGCGATAGAACTTGGAACTACATTATTGTGCCACGTTTCAAAGAGGTAGCACAAACCGTGTTTGATTTAGAGTTCCAACTACATGTATCCATATAGGAGAAAACAGAGTGAAACCTAAAGATGAAAACAGTAACTGCAAACGAACGGTTTAACCTAGAAGAACGAAATTTGGTGAGCCAAGTGGCATTGGAGTACTTATCATTACCTGCAAGTATCATCAAGATTGGGTGAAAAAATGTTTGGTGAGATTTCAGGAAACTAGTAGTTTTTTGGAAGCTTTGCAACCCCTTTAAATGAAAATGATTCTCGTCAGACTCTGCTTGGGGTACTTCAATAGGACATAAACAATAGCGATAGAACTTGGAAATACATTATTGTGCCAAGTTTCAAAGAGCTAGCATAAACCGTGTTTGATTTAGAGTTCCAACTACATGTATCCATATAGGAGAAAACAGAGTGAAACCTAAACATGAAAACGGTTACTGCAAAGGAACGGTTTAACCTAGAAGAAGGAAATTTGGTGAGCCAAGTGGGATTGGTGTACTGATCATTACCTGCCAGTATCATCAAGATTGCGTGAAAAAATGTTTGCTCAGATTTCAGGAAACTCGTAGTTTTTTGGAAGCTTGGCAACCCCTTTCAATGAAAGTGATTCTCGTCAGTCTCTGCTTGGGGCTACTTCAATAGGACACAAACCATAGCGATAGAACTTGGAACTACATTATTGTGCCCAGTTTCAAAGAGCTAGCACAAACCGTGTTTGATTTAGAGTTCCAACAACATGTATCCATATTGGAGAAAACAGAGTGAAACCTAAACATGAAAACAGTTACTGCAAAGAAACGGTTTAACCTAGAAGAACGAAATTTGGTGAGCCAAGTGGGAATGGTGTGCTGATCATTACCTGCAAGTATCATCAAGATCGGGTGAAAAAATGTTTGCTGAGATTTCAGGAAACTAGTACTTTTTTGGAAGCTTGGCAACCCCTTTCTTTCAAGTGATTCTCGTCTTTCTCTGCTTGGGGCTACTTTTATAGGACACAAACCATAGCGATAGAACTTGGAACTACATTATTGTGCCAAGTTTCAAAGAGCTAGCACAAACCGTGTTTGATTTAGAGTTCCAAATATATGTATCCATATAGGAGAAAACAGAGTGAAACCTAAACATGAAAACGGTTACTGCAAAGGAACGATTTAACCTAGAAGAACGAAATTTGGTGAGCCATGTGGGATTGGTGTAATGATCATTACCTGCCAGTATAATCATGATTGGGTGAAAAAATGTTTACTCAAGTTTCAGGAAATCGAAGTTTTTTGGAAGCTTGGCAACCCCTTTCAATGAAAGTGATTCTCGTCAGTCTCTACTTGGGGCTACTGCAATAGGACACAAACCATAGCGATACAACTTGGAAATACATTATTGTGCCAAGTTTCAAAGAGCTAGCACAAACCGTGTTTGATTTAGAGTTCCAACTACATGTATCCATATAGGAGAAAACAGAGTGAAACCTAAACATGAAAACGGTTATTGTAAAGGAACGGTTTAACCTAGAAGAACGAAATTTGGTGAGACAAATTGGTATGGTGTACTGATCATTACCTGCCAGTATCATCAAGATTGGGTGAAAAAATATTTGCTGAGATTTCCGGAAACTCGTAGTTTTTCAGAAGCTTGGCAACTCCTTTCAATGAAAGTGATTCTCCTCAGTCTCTGCTTGGGGCTACTTCAATAGGACACAAACCATAGCGATAGAACTTGGAACTACATTATTGTGCCAAGTTTCAAAGAGCTAGCACAAACCGTGTTTGATTTAGAGTTCCAACTACATGTATCCATATAGGAGAAAACAGAGTGAAACCTAAACATGAAAACGGTTACTGCAAACGAACGGTTTAACCTAGAAGAACGAAATTTGGTGAGCCAAGTGGGATTGGAGTACTGATCATTACCTGCCAGTATCATCAAGTTTGGGTGAAAAAATATTTCCTCAGATTTCAGGAAACTCGTAGTTTTTTAGAAGCTTGGCAACCCCTTTCAATGAAAGTAATTCTCGTCAGTCTCTCCTTGGGGCTACTTCAATAGGACACAAACCATGGCAATACAACTTGGAACTACATTATTGTGCCAAGTATCAAAGAGCTAGCACAAACCGTGTTTGATTTAGAGTTCCAACTACATGTATCCATATAGGAGAAAACAGAGTGAAACCTAAACATGAAAGCGATTACTGCAAAGGAACGGTTTAACCTAGAAGAACGAAATTTGGTGAGCCAAGTGGGATTGGAGGACTTATCATGACCTGTAAGTATCATCAAGATTGGGTGAAAAAATGTTTGCTGAGATTTCAGGAAACTCGTAGTTTTACGGAAGCTTGGCAACCCCTTTCAATGAAAGTGATTCTCGTCAGTCTCTGCTTGGGCTACTTTTATAGGACACAAACCATAGCGATAGAACTTGGAACTACATTATTGTGCCAAGTTTCAAAGAGCTAGCACAAACCGTGTTTGATTTAGAATTCCAACTACATGTATCCATATAGAAGAAAACAGAGTGAAACCTAAACATGAAAACGGTTACTGCAAAGGAACGGTTTAACCTAGAAGAACGAAATTTGGTGAACCATGTGGGATTGGTGTACTGATCATTACCTGCCAGTGTCATCAAGTTTGGGTGAAAAAATGTTTGCTGAGATTTCAGGAAACTCGTATTTTTTTTTAAGCTTGGCAACCCCTTTCAATGAAAGTGATACTCGTCAGTCTCTCCTTGGGGCTACTTCAATAGGACACAAACAATAGCCATAGAACTTGGAACTAAATTATTGTGCCAGGTTTCAAAGAGCTAGCACAAACCGTGTTTGATTTAGAGTTCCAAATACATGTAGCCATATAGGAGAAAACAGAGAGAAACCTAAACATGAAAACGGTTACTGCAAAGGAACGGTTTAACCTAGAAGAATGAAAATTGGTGATCCAAGTGGGATTGGTGTACTGATCATTACCTGCCAGTATCGTCAAGATTGGGTTAAAAAATTTTGCTGAGATTTCAGGAAACTCGTAGTTTTTTGGAAGCTTGGCAAACCCTTTCAATGAAAGTGATTCTCGTCATTCTCTGCTTGGGCTACTTTTATAGGACACAAACCATAGCGATAGAACTTGGAACTACATTATTGTGCCAAGTTTCAAATAGCTAGCACAAACCGTGTTTGATTTAGTGTTCCAACTACATGTATCCATATAGGAGAAAACAGAGTGAAACCTAAACATGAAAGCGATTACTGCAAAGGAACGGTTTAACCTAGAATAACGAAATTTGGTGAGCCAAGTGGGATTGGTGTACTGATAATTACCTGACAGTATCATCAAGATTGGGTGAAAAAATATTTGCTGAGCTTTCAGGAAACTCGTACATATTGGAAGCTTGGCAACCCCTTTCAATGAAAATGATTCTCGTCAGTCTCTGCTTGGGGCTACTGCAATAGGACACAAACCATAGCGATTCAACTTGGAAATACATTATTGTGCCAAGTTTCAAAGAGCTAGCACAAACCGTGTTTGATTTAGAGTTCCAACTACATGTATCCATATAGGAGAAAACAGAGTGAAACCTAAACATGAATACGGTTACTGCAAAGGAACGGTTTAACCTAGAAGAATGAAAATTGGTGAGCCAAGTGGGATTGGTGTACTGATCATTACCTGCCAGAATCATCAAGATTGGGTGAAAAGAATATTTGCTGAGATTTCCAGAAACTCGTAGTTTTTCAGAAGCTTGGCAACCCCTTTCAATGGAAGTGATTCTCGTCAGTCTCTGCTTGGGGCTACTTCAATAGGACACAAACCATAGCGATAGGACTAGGAAACACATTATTGTGCCAAGTTTCAAAGAGCTAGCACAAACCGTGTTTGATTTAGAGTTCCAACTACATGTATCCATATTGGAGAAAACAGAGTGAAACATAACATGAAAACGGTTACTGCAAAGGAACGGTTTAACCTAGAAGAACGAAATTTGGTGAGCCTAGTAGTATTGGTGTACTGATCATTACCTGCCAGTATCATCAAGATTGGGTGAAAAAATGTTTGCTGAGATTTCAGGAAACTCGTACTTTTACGGAAGCTTGGCAACCCCTTTCAATGAAAGTGATTCTCGTCAGTCTCTGCTTGGGGCTACTTCAATAGGACACAAACCATAGCGGTAGAACTTGGAACTACATTATTGTGCCAAGTATCAAAGAGCTAGCACAAACCGTGTTGATTTAGAGTTCCAACTACATGTATCCATATAGGAGAAAACAGAGTGAAACCTAAACATGAAAGCGATTACTGCAAAGGAACTGTTTAACCTAGAAGAACGAAATTTGGTGAGCCAAGTGGGATTGGTGTACTGATCATTACCTGCCAGTATCATGATTATTTGGTGAAAAAGTGTTTGCTGAGATTTCAGGAATCTCGTAGTTTTTTGGAAGCTTGGCAACCACGTTCAATGAAAGTGATTCTCGTCAGTCTCTGCTTGGGGTTACTTCAATAGGACACAAACCATAGCGATAGAACTTGGAACTACATTATTGTGCCAAGTTTCAAAGAGCTAGCACAAACCGTGTTTGATTTAGAGTTCCAATTACATGTATCCATATAGGAGAAAACAGAGTGAAACCTAAACATGAAAACGGTTACTGCAAAGGAATGGTTTAATCTAGAAGAACGAAATTTGGTGAGCCAAGTGGGATTGGTGTACTGATCATTACCTGCAAGTATCATCAAGATTGGGTGAAAAGAATATTTGCTGAGATTTCAGGAAACTCGTAGTTTTTTGGAAGCTTGGCAACCCCTTTCAATGAAAGTGATTCTCGCCAGTCTCTGCTGGGGTTAATTCAATAGGACACAAACCATAGCGATAGAACTTGGAACTACATTATTGTGCAAAGTTTCAAAGAGCTAGCACAAACCGTGTTTGATTTAGAGTTCCAACTACATGTATCCATATAGGAGAAAACAGAGTGAAACCTAAACTTGAAAACGGTTACTGCAAAGGAACGGTTTAACCTAGAAGAACGAAATTTGGTGATCCAAGTGGCAATTGTGTACTGATAATTACCTACCAGTATCATCATGATTGGGTGAAAAATTGTTTGCTGAGATTTCAGGAAACTCGTAGTTTTTTGGAAGCTTGGCAACCCTTTTCAATGAAAGAGATTCTCGTCAGTCTCTGCTTGGGCTTACTTCATTAGGACACAAACCATAGTGATAGAACTTGGAATTACATTATTGTGCCAAGTTTCAAAGAGCTAGCACAAACTGTGTTTGATTTAGAGTTCCAAATACATGTATCCATATAGGAGAAAACAGAGTGAAAGCTAAACATCAAAACGGTTACTGCAAATTAACGGTTTAACCTAGAAGAACGAAATTTGGTGAGCCAAGTGGGATTGGTGTACTAATCATTACCTGCAAGTATCATCAATATTGGGTGAAAAAATGTTTGCTCAAGATTCAGGAAATCGTAGTTTTTTGGAAGCTTGGCAACCCCTTTCAATGAAAGTGATTCTCGTCAGTCTCTGCTTGGGGCTACTTCAATAGGCCACAAACCATAGCGATAGAACTTGGAACTACATTATTGTGCCAATCTCAAAGAGCTAGCATAAACCGTGTTTGATTTAGAGTTCCAACTACATGTATCCATATAGGAGAAAACAGAGTGAAATCTAAACATGAAAACGGTTACTGCAAAGGAACGGTTTAACCTAGAAGAACGAAATTTGGTGAGCCAAGTTGGATTGGTGTACTGATCATTACCTGCCAGTATCATCAAGATTGGGTGAAAAAAT
Organism: Urocitellus parryii; assembly: GCF_045843805.1. NCBI lineage: Eukaryota > Metazoa > Chordata > Mammalia > Rodentia > Sciuridae > Urocitellus > Urocitellus parryii. Next base: position 96,808 of record NW_027554111.1, on the reverse strand, counting down.
ATTTGCTGAGATTTCCGGAAACTCGTAGTTTTTCGGAAGCTTGGCCACCCCTTTGAATGAAAGTGATTATCGTCAGTCTCTGATAGGGGCTACTTCAATAGGACACAAACCATAGCGATAGAACTTGGAACTACATAATTGTGCCAAGTTTCAAAGAGCTAGCACAAACCGTGTTTGATTTAGAGTTCCAACTACATGTATCCATATAGGAGAAAACAGAGTGAAACCTAAACATGAAAACGGTTACTGCAAAGGAACGGTTTAACCTAGAAGAAGGAAATTTGGTAAGCCAAGTGGGATTGGTGTACTGATCATTACCAGCAAGTATCATCAAGATTGGGTGAAAAAATGTTTCCTGAGATTTCAGGAAACTCGTAGTTTTTTGGAAGCTTGGCAACCCATTTCAATGAAAGTGATTCTCGTCAGTCTCTGCTTGGGGCTACTTCAATAAGACACAAACCATAGCGATAGAACTTGGAACTACATTATTGTGCCACGTTTCAAAGAGCTAGCACAAACCGTGTTTGATTTAGAGTTCCAACTACATGTATCCATATAGGAGAAAACATAGTGAAACCTAAACATGAAAACGGTTACTGCAAATTAACGGTTTAACCTAGAAGAACGAAATTTGGTGAGCCAAGTGGGATTGGTGTACTGATCATTACCTGCCAGTATCATCATGATTGGATGAAAAAATGTTTGCACAAGTTTAAGGAAATGGTAGTTTTTTGGAAGCTTGGCAACCCCTTTCAATGAACGTGATTCCCGTCAGTCTCTGCTTGGAGCTACTTCAATAGGACACAAACCATAGCGATAGAACTTGGAACTACATTATTGTGCCAGGTTTCAAAGAGCTAGCACAAACCGTGTTTGTTTCAGTGTTCCAACTACATGTATCCATATAGGAGAAATCAGAGTGAAACCTAAACATGAAAACGGTTACTGCAAAGGAACGGTTTAACCTAGAAGAACGAACTTTGGTGATCCAAGTTGGATTGGATTACTGATCATTACCTGCCAGTATCATCAAGATTGGGTGAAAAAATATTAGCTGAGATTTCAGGAAACTCGTAGTTTTTTGGAAGATTGGCAACCCCTTTCAATGAAAGTGATTCTCGTCAGTCTCTGCTTGGGGCTACTTCAATAGGACATAAACCGTAGCGATAGAACTTGGAACTACATTATTGTGTCAAGTTTCAAAGAGCTAGCACAAACCGTGTTAGATTTAGAGTTCCAACTACATGTATCCATATCGGAGAAAACAGAGTGAAACCTTAACATGAAAATGGTTAGCGCAAAGGAACGGTTTAACCTAGCAGAACGAAATTTGGTGAGCAAAGTGGGATTGGTGAACTGATCATTACCTGCAAGTATCATCAAGATTGGGTGAAAAAATGTTTGCTGAGATTTCTGGAAACTCGTAGTTTTTCGCAAGCTTGGCAACCCCTTTCAATGAAAGTGATTCTCGTCAGTCTCTGCTTGGGGAACTTCAATAGGACACAAACCATAGCGATAGAACTTGGAACTATAATATTGTGGCAAGTTTCAAATGCTAGCACAAACCGTGTTTGATTTAGAGTTCCAACTACATGTATCCCTATATGAGAAAACAGAGTGAAACCTAAACATGTAAACGGTTACTGCAAAGGAACGGTTTAACCTAGAAGAACGAAATTTGGTGAGCCAAGTGGGATTCGTGTACTGATCATTACCTGCCCGTATCATCAAGATTGGGTGAAAAAATGTTTGCTGAGATTTCCGGAAACTCGTAGTTTTATGGAATCTTGGCAACCCCTTTCAATGAGAGTGATTCTCCAAATTCTGTCCTTAGGGCTACTTCAATAGGACACAAACCATAGCGATACAACTTGGAACTACATTATTGTGCCAAGTTTCAAAGAGCTAGCACAAACTGTGTTTGATTTAGAGTTCCAAATACATGTATCCATATAGGAGAAAACAGAGTGAAAGCTAAACATCAAAACGGTTACTGCAAATTAACGGTTTAACCTAGAAGAACGAAATTTGGTGAGCCAAGTGGGATTGGTGTACTAATCATTACCTGCAAGTATCATCAATATTGGGTGAAAAAATGTTTGCTCAAGATTCAGGAAATCGTAGTTTTTTGGAAGCTTGGCAACCCCTTTCAATGAAAGTGATTCTCGTCAGTCTCTGCTTGGGGCTACTTCAATAGGCCACAAACCATAGCGATAGAACTTGGAACTACATTATTGTGCCAATCTCAAAGAGCTAGCATAAACCGTGTTTGATTTAGAGTTCCAACTACATGTATCCATATAGGAGAAAACAGAGTGAAATCTAAACATGAAAACGGTTACTGCAAAGGAACGGTTTAACCTAGAAGAACGAAATTTGGTGAGCCAAGTTGGATTGGTGTACTCATCATTACCTGCCAGTATCATCAAGATTGGGTGAAAAAATGTTTGCTGAGATTTCCGGAAACTCGTAGTTTTTCGGAAGCTTGGCCACCCCTTTGAATGAAAGTGATTATCGTCAGTCTCTGATAGGGGATACTTCAATAGGACACAAACCATAGCGATAGAACTTGGAACTACATTATTTTGCCAAGTTTCAAAGAGCTAGCACAAACCGTGTTTGATTTAGAGTTCCAACTACATGTATCCATATAGGAGAAAACAGAGTGAAACCTAAACATGAAAACGGTTACTGCAAAGGAACGGTTTAACCTAGAAGAAGGAAATTTGGTAAGCCAAGTGGGATTGGTGTACTGATCATTACCAGCATGTATCATCAAGATTGGGTAAAAAATGTTTGCTGAGATTTCAGGAAACTCGTAGTTTTTTGGAAGCTTGGCAACCCATTTCAATGAAAGTAATTCTCGTCAGTCTCTGCTTGGGGCTACTTCAATAAGACACAAACCATAGCGATAGAACTTGGAACTACATTATTGTGCCACGTTTCAAAGAGCTAGCACAAACCGTGTTTGATTTAGAGTTCCAACTACATGTATCCATATAGGAGAAAACATAGTGAAACCTAAACATGAAAACGGTTACTGCAAATTAACGGTTTAACCTAGAAGAACGAAATTTGGTGAGCCAAGTGGGATTGGTGTACTGATCATTACCTGCCAGTATCATCATGATTGGATGAAAAAATGTTTGCACAAGTTTAAGGAAATGGTAGTTTTTTGGAAGCTTGGCAACCCCTTTCAATGAACGTGATTCCCGTCAGTCTCTGCTTGGAGCTACTTCAATAGGACACAAACCATAGCGATAGAACTTGGAACTACATTATTGTGCCAGGTTTCAAAGAGCTAGCACAAACCGTGTTTGTTTCAGTGTTCCAACTACATGTATCCATATAGGAGAAATCAGAGTGAAACCTAAACATGAAAACGGTTACTGCAAAGGAACGGTTTAACCTAGAAGAACGAACTTTGGTGATCCAAGTTGGATTGGATTACTGATCATTACCTGCCAGTATCATCAAGATTGGGTGAAAAAATATTAGCTGAGATTTCAGGAAACTCGTAGTTTTTTGGAAGATTGGCAACCCCTTTCAATGAAAGTGATTCTCGTCAGTCTCTGCTTGGGGCTACTTCAATAGGACATAAACCGTAGTGATAGAACTTGGAACTACATTATTGTGTCAAGTTTCAAAGAGCTAGCACAAACCGTGTTAGATTTAGAGTTCCAACTACATGTATCCATATCGGAGAAAACAGAGTGAAACCTTAACATGAAAATGGTTAGCGCAAAGGAACGGTTTAACCTAGCAGAACGAAATTTGGTGAGCCAAGTGGGATTGGTGAACTGATCATTACCTGCAAATATCATCAAGATTGGGTGAAAAAATGTTTGCTGAGATTTCTGGAAACTCGTAGTTTTTCGCAAGCTTGGCAACCCCTTTCAATGAAAGTGATTCTCGTCAGTCTCTGCTTGGGGAACTTCAATAGGACACAAACCATAGCGATAGAACTTGGAACTATAATATTGTGGCAAGTTTCAAATGCTAGCACAAACCGTGTTTGATTTAGAGTTCCAACTACATGTATCCCTATATGGGAAAACAGAGTGAAACCTAAACATGTAAACGGTTACTGCAAAGGAACGGTTTAACCTAGAAGAACGAAATTTGGTGAGCCAAGTGGGATTCGTGTACTGATCATTACCTGCCCGTATCATCAAGATTGGGTGAAAAAATGTTTGCTGAGATTTCCGGAAACTCGTAGTTTTATGGAATCTTGGCAACCCCTTTCAATGAGAGTGATTCTCCAAATTCTGTCCTTAGGGCTACTTCAATAGGACACAAACCATAGCGATACAACTTGGAACTACATTATTGTGCCAAGTTTCAAAGAGCTAGCACAAACTGTGTTTGATTTAGAGTTCCAAATACATGTATCCATATAGGAGAAAACAGAGTGAAAGCTAAACATCAAAACGGTTACTGCAAATTAACGGTTTAACCTAGAAGAACGAAATTTGGTGAGCCAAGTGGGATTGGTGTACTAATCATTACCTGCAAGTATCATCAATATTGGGTGAAAAAATGTTTGCTCAAGATTCAGGAAATCGTAGTTTTTTGGAAGCTTGGCAACCCCTTTCAATGAAAGTGATTCTCGTCAGTCTCTGCTTGGGGCTACTTCAATAGGCCACAAACCATAGCGATAGAACTTGGAACTACATTATTGTGCCAATCTCAAAGAGCTAGCATAAACCGTGTTTGATTTAGAGTTCCAACTACATGTATCCATATAGGAGAAAACAGAGTGAAATCTAAACATGAAAACGGTTACTGCAAAGGAACGGTTTAACCTAGAAGAACGAAATTTGGTGAGCCAAGTTGGATTGGTGTACTGATCATTACCTGCCAGTATCATCAAGATTGGGTGAAAAAATATTTGCTGAGATTTCCGGAAACTCGTAGTTTTTCGGAAGCTTGGCCACCCCTTTGAATGAAAGTGATTATCGTCAGTCTCTGATAGGGGCTACTTCAATAGGACACAAACCATAGCGATAGAACTTGGAACTACATAATTGTGCCAAGTTTCAAAGAGCTAGCACAAACCGTGTTTGATTTAGAGTTCCAACTACATGTATCCATATAGGAGAAAACAGAGTGAAACCTAAACATGAAAACGGTTACTGCAAAGGAACGGTTTAACCTAGAAGAAGGAAATTTGGTAAGCCAAGTGGGATTGGTGTACTGATCATTACCAGCAAGTATCATCAAGATTGGGTGAAAAAATGTTTCCTGAGATTTCAGGAAACTCGTAGTTTTTTGGAAGCTTGGCAACCCATTTCAATGAAAGTGATTCTCGTCAGTCTCTGCTTGGGGCTACTTCAATAAGACACAAACCATAGCGATAGAACTTGGAACTACATTATTGTTCCACGTTTCAAAGAGCTAGCAGAAACCGTGTTTGATTTAGAGTTCCAACTACATGTATCCATATAGGAGAAAACATAGTGAAACCTAAACCTGAAAACGGTTACTGCAAATTAACGGTTTAACCTAGAAGAACGAAATTTGGTGAGCCAAGTAGGATTGGTGTACTGATCATTACCTGCCAGTATCATCATGATTGGATGAAAAAATGTTTGCTCAAGTTTCAGGAAATCGTAGTTTTTGGAAGCTTGGCAACCCCTTTCAATGAAAGTGATTCTCGTCAGTCTCTGCTTGGGGCTACTGCAATAGGACACAAACCGTAGCGAAAGAACTTGGAACTACATTATTGTGCCAAGTTTGAAAGAACTAGCACAAACCGTGTTTGATTTAGAGTTCCAACTACATGTATCCATATAGGAGAAAACAGAGTGAAACCTAAACATGAAAACGGTTACTGCAAACGAACGGTTTAAGCTAGAAGAACGTAATTTGGTGAGCCTAGTGGGATTGGTGTACTGATCATTACCTGCCAGTATCATCAAGATTGGGTGAAAAGAATATTTGCTGAGATTTCCAGAAACTCGTAGTTTTTCGGAAGCTTGGCAACCCCTTTCAATGAAAGTGATTCTCGTCAGTCTCTCCTTGGGGCTACTTCAATAGGACACAAACCATAGCGATAGAACTAGGGACCACATTATTGTGCCAAGTTTCAAAGAGCTAGCACAAACCGTGTTTGATTTAGAGTTCCAACTACATGTATCCATATAGGAGAAAACAGAGTGAAACCTAAACATGAAAACGGTTACTGCAAAGAACGGTTTAACCTAGAAGAAGGAAATTTGGTGAGCCAAGTGGGATTGGTGTACTGATCATTACCTGCCAGTATCATCATGATTGGATGAAAAAATGTTTCCACAAGTTTCAGGAAACTAGTAGTTTTTTGGATGCTTGGCAACCCATTCAATGAAAGTGATTCTCGTCAGTCTCTGCTTGGGGCTACTGCAATAAGACACAAACCATAGCGTTAGGAATTAGGAACTACATTATTGTGCCAAGGTTCAAATAGCTAGCACAAACCGTGTTTGATTTAGAGTTCCAACTACCTGTATCCATATAGGAGAATACATAGTGAAACCTAAACATGAAAACGGTTACTGCAAAGGAACGGTTTAACCTAGAAGAATGAAAATTGGTGAGCCAAGTGGGATTGGTGTACTCATCATTACGTGCAAGTATCATCAAGATTGGGTGAAAAAATGTTTGCTGAGATTTCAGGAAACTAGTAGTTTTTTGGAAGCTTGGCAACCCCTTTCAATGAAAGTGATTCTCGTCAGTCTCTGCTTGGGGATACTTCAATAGGACACGAACCATAGCGATAGAACTTGGAACTACATTATTGTTCCAAGTTTCAAAGAGCTAGCACACCGTGTTTGTTTAAGTGTTCCAACTACATGTATCCATATAGGAGAAAACAGAGTGAAACCTAAACTTGAAAATGGTGACTGCAAAGGAACGGTTTAACCTAGAAGAACGAACTTTGGTGAGCCAAGTTGGATTGGAATGCTGATCATTACCTGCCAGTATCATCAAGATTGGGTGAAAAAATGTTAGCTGAGATTTCCGGAAACTCGTAGTTTTTCAGAAGCTTGGCCACCCCTTTGAATGAAAGTGATTATCGTCAGTCTCTGATAGGGGATACTTCAATAGGACACAAACCATAGCGATAGAACTTGGAACTACATTATTTTGCCAAGTTTCAAAGAGCTAGCACAAACCGTGTTTGATTTAGAGTTCCAACTACATGTATCCATATAGGAGAAAACAGAGTGAAACCTAAACATGAAAACGGTTACTGCAAAGGAACGGTTTAACCTAGAAGAAGGAAATTTGGTAAGCCAAGTGGGATTGGTGTACTGATCATTACCAGCAAGTATCATCAAGATTGGGTAAAAAAATGTTTGCTGAGATTTCAGGAAACTCGTAGTTTTTTGGAAGCTTGGCAACCCATTTCAATGAAAGTAATTCTCGTCAGTCTCTGCTTGGGGCTACTTCAATAAGACACAAACCATAGCGATAGAACTTGGAACTACATTATTGTGCACGTTTCAAAGAGCTAGCACAAACCGTGTTTGATTTAGAGTTCCAACTACATGTATCCATATAGGAGAAAACATAGTGAAACCTAAACATGAAAACGGTTACTGCAAATTAACGGTTTAACCTAGAAGAACGAAATTTGGTGAGCCAAGTGGGATTGGTGTACTGATCATTACCTGCCAGTATCATCATGATTGGATGAAAAAATGTTTGCACAAGTTTAAGGAAATGGTAGTTTTTTGGAAGCTTGGCAACCCCTTTCAATGAACGTGATTCCCGTCAGTCTCTGCTTGGAGCTACTTCAATAGGACACAAACCATAGCGATAGAACTTGGAACTACATTATTGTGCCAGGTTTCAAAGAGCTAGCACAAACCGTGTTTGTTTCAGTGTTCCAACTACATGTATCCATATAGGAGAAATCAGAGTGAAACCTAAACATGAAAACGGTTACTGCAAAGGAACGGTTTAACCTAGAAGAACGAACTTTGTTGATCCTAGTTGGATTGGATTACTGATCATTACCTGCCAGTATCATCAAGATTGGGTGAAAAAATATTAGCTGAGATTTCAGGAAACTCGTAGTTTTTTGGAAGATTGGCAACCCCTTTCAATGAAAGTGATTCTCGTCAGTCTCTGCTTGGGGCTACTTCAATAGGACATAAACCGTAGCGATAGAACTTGGAACTACATTATTGTGTCACGTTTCAAAGAGCTAGCACAAACCGTGTTAGATTTAGAGTTCCAACTACATGTATCCATATCGGAGAAAACAGAGTGAAACCTTAACATGAAAATGGTTAGCGCAAAGGAACGGTTTAACCTAGCAGAACGAAATTTGGTGAGCCAAGTGGGATTGGTGAACTGATCATTACCTGCAAGTATCATCAAGATTGGGTGAAAAAATGTTTGCTGAGATTTCTGGAAACTCGTAGTTTTTCGCAAGCTTGGCAACCCCTTTCAATGAAAGTGATTCTCGTCAGTCTCTGCTTGGGGAACTTCAATAGGACACAAACCATAGCGATAGAACTTGGAACTATAATATTGTGGCAAGTTTCAAATGCTAGCACAAACCGTGTTTGATTTAGAGTTCCAACTACATGTATCCCTATATGAGAAAACAGAGTGAAACCTAAACATGTAAACGGTTACTGCAAAGGAACGGTTTAACCTAGAAGAACGAAATTTGGTGAGCCAAGTGGGATTCGTGTACTGATCATTACCTGCCCGTATCATCAAGATTGGGTGAAAAAATGTTTGCTGAGATTTCCGGAAACTCTTAGTTTTATGGAATCTTGGCAACCCCTTTCAATGAGAGTGATTCTCCAAATTCTGTCCTTAGGGCTACTTCAATAGGACACAAACCATAGCGATACAACTTGGAACTACATTATTGTGCCAAGTTTCAAAGAGCTAGCACAAACTGTGTTTGATTTAGAGTTCCAAATACATGTATCCATATAGGAGAAAACAGAGTGAAAGCTAAACATCAAAACGGTTACTGCAAATTAACGGTTTAACCTAGAAGAACGAAATTTGGTGAGCCAAGTGGGATTGGTGTACTAATCATTACCTGCAAGTATCATCAATATTGGGTGAAAAAATGTTTGCTCAAGATTCAGGAAATCGTAGTTTTTTGGAAGCTTGGCAACCCCTTTCAATGAAAGTGATTCTCGTCAGTCTCTGCTTGGGGCTACTTCAATAGGCCACAAACCATAGCGATAGAACTTGGAACTACATTATTGTGCCAATCTCAAAGAGCTAGCATAAACCGTGTTTGATTTAGAGTTCCAACTACATGTATCCATATAGGAGAAAACAGAGTGAAATCTAAACATGAAAACGGTTACTGCAAAGGAACGGTTTAACCTAGAAGAACGAAATTTGGTGAGCCAAGTTGGATTGGTGTACTGATCATTACCTGCCAGTATCATCAAGATTGGGTGAAAAAATATTTGCTGAGATTTCCGGAAACTCGTAGTTTTTCGGAAGCTTGGCCACCCCTTTGAATGAAAGTGATTATCGTCAGTCTCTGATAGGGGCTACTTCAATAGGACACAAACCATAGCGATAGAACTTGGAACTACATAATTGTGCCAAGTTTCAAAGAGCTAGCACAAACCGTGTTTGATTTAGAGTTCCAACTACATGTATCCATATAGGAGAAAACAGAGTGAAACCTAAACATGAAAACGGTTACTGCAAAGGAACGGTTTAACCTAGAAGAAGGAAATTTGGTAAGCCAAGTGGGATTGGTGTACTGATCATTACCAGCAAGTATCATCAAGATTGGGTGAAAAAATGTTTGCTGAGATTTCAGGAAACTCGTAGTTTTTTGGAAGCTTGGCAACCCCTTTCAATGAAAGTGATTCTCGTCAGTCTCTGCTTGGGGCTACTGCAATAGGACACAAACCGTAGCGAAAGAACTTGGAACTACATTATTGTGCCAAGTTTGAAAGAACTAGCACAAACCGTGTTTGATTTAGAGTTCCAACTACATGTATCCATATAGGAGAAAACAGAGTGAAACCTAAACATGAAAACGGTTACTGCAAACGAACGGTTTAAGCTAGAAGAACGTAATTTGGTGAGCCTAGTGGGATTGGTGTACTGATCATTACCTGCCAGTATCATCAAGATTGGGTGAAAAGAATATTTGCTGAGATTTCCAGAAACTCGTAGTTTTTCGGAAGCTTGGCAACCCCTTTCAATGAAAGTGATTCTCGTCAGTCTCTCCTTGGGGCTACTTCAATAGGACACAAACCATAGCGATAGAACTAGGGACCACATTATTGTGCCAAGTTTCAAAGAGCTAGCACAAACCGTGTTTGATTTAGAGTTCCAACTACATGTATCCATATAGGAGAAAACAGAGTGAAACCTAAACATGAAAACGGTTACTGCAAAGAACGGTTTAACCTAGAAGAAGGAAATTTGGTGAGCCAAGTGGGATTGGTGTACTGATCATTACCTGCCAGTATCATCATGATTGGATGAAAAAATGTTTCCACAAGTTTCAGGAAACTAGTAGTTTTTTGGATGCTTGGCAACCCCATTCAATGAAAGTGATTCTCGTCAGTCTCTGCTTGGGGCTACTGCAATAAGACACAAACCACAGCGTTAGAATTAGGAACTACATTATTGTGCCAAGGTTCAAATAGCTAGCACAAACCGTGTTTGATTTAGAGTTCCAACTACCTGTATCCATATAGGAGAATACATAGTGAAACCTAAACATGAAAACGGTTACTGCAAAGGAACGGTTTAACCTAGAAGAATGAAAATTGGTGAGCCAAGTGGGATTGGTGTACTCATCATTACGTGCAAGTATCATCAAGATTGGGTGAAAAAATGTTTGCTGAGATTTCAGGAAACTAGTAGTTTTTTGGAAGCTTGGCAAGCCCTTTCAATGAAAGTGATTCTCGTCAGTCTCTGCTTGGGGATACGTCAATAGGACACGAACCATAGCGATAGAACTTGGAACTACATTATTGTGCCAAGTTTCAAAGAGCTAGCACAAACCGTGTTTGATTTAGAGTTCCAACTACATGTATCCATAGAGGAGAAAACAGAGCGAAACCTAAACATGAAAACGGTTTCTGCAAAGGAACGGTTTAACCTAGAAGAACGAAATTTGGTGAAAGAAGTGGGATTGGTGTACTGATCATTACCAGCAAGTATCATCAAGATTGGTTGAAAAAATATTTGCTGAGATTTCAGGAAACTAGTAGTTTTTTGGAAGCTTGGCAACCCCTTTCAATGAAAGTGATTCTCGTCAGTCTCTGCTTGGGGATACTTCAATAGGACACGAACCATAGCGATAGAACTTGGAACTACATTATTGTTCCAAGTTTCAAAGAGCTAGCACACCGTGTTTGTTTAAGTGTTCCAACTACATGTATCCATATAGGAGAAAACAGAGTGAAACCTAAACATGAAAATGGTGACTGCAAAGGAACGGTTTAACCTAGAAGAACGAACTTTGGTGAGCCAAGTTGGATTGGAATGCTGATCATTACCTGCCAGTATCATCAAGATTGGGTGAAAAAATGTTAGCTGAGATTTCAGGAAACTCGTAGTTTTTTGGAAGATTGGCAACCCCTTTCAATGAAAGTGATTCTCGTCAGTCTCTGCTTGGGGCTACTTCAATAGGACACAAACCATAGCGATAGAACTTGGAACTGCATTATTGTACCAAGTTTCAAAGAGCTAGCACAAACCGTGTTTGATTTAGAGTTCCAAATACATGTATCCATATAGGAGAAAACAGAGTGAAACCTAAACATGAAAACAGTTACTGCAAAGGAAAGGTTAACCTAGAAGAGGGAAATTTGGTGAGCCAAGTGGGATTGGTGTACTGATGATTACCTGCAAGTGTCATCAAGATTGGGTGAAAAAATGTTTCCTGAGATTTCAGGAAACTTGTAGTTTTTTGGAAGCTTGGCAACCCCTTTCAATGAAAGTGATTCTCATCAGTCTCTGCTTGAGGCTAATTCAATAGGACACAATCCATAGCGATAGAACTTGGAACTACATTATTGTGCCAAGTTTCAAAGAGCTAGCACTAACCGTGTTTGATTTAGAGTTCCAACTACATGTATCCATATAGGAGAAAACAGTGAAACCTAAATATGAAAACGGTTACTGCAAAGGAACGGTTTAACCTAGAAGAACGAAATTTGGTGAGCCAAGTTGGATTGGTGTACTGATCATTACCTGCCAGTATCATCAAGAATGGGTGAATAAATTTTTGCTGAGATTTCAGGAAACTCGTAGTTTTTTGGAAGCTTGGCAAACCCTTTCAATGAAAGTGATTCTCGTCAGTCTCTGCTTGGGGCTACTTCAATAGGACACAAACCATAACGATAGAACTTGGAACTGCACTATTGTGCCAAGTTTCAAAGAGCTAGCACAAACCGTGTTTGATTTAGAGTTCCAACTACATGTATCCATATAGGAGAAAACAGAGTGAAACCAAAACATGAAAACGGTTACTGCAAATTAACGGGTTTAACCTAGAAAAACGAAATTTGGTTAGCCAACTGGGATTGGTGTACTGATCATTACGTGCCAGTATCGTCAAGATTGGGTGAAAAAATGTGTGCTCAAGTTTCAGGAAATCGTAGTTTTTTGGAAGCTTGGCAAACCCTTTCAATGGAAGTGATTCTCGTCAGTCTCTGCTTGGGGCTACTTCAATAGGACACAAACCATAGCGATACAACTTGGAACTACATTATTATGCCAAGTTTCAAAGAGCTAGCACAAACCGTGATTGATTTAGAGTTCCAACTATATGTATCCATATAGGAGAAAAGAGATTGAAACATAAACATGAAAACAGTTACTGCAAATTAACGGTTGAACCTAGAAGAACGAAATTTGGTGAGCCAAGTGGGATTGGTGTACTGATCATTACCTGCAAGTATCATCAAGATTGGGTGAAAAAATGTTTGCTCAAGATTCAGGAAATCGTAGTTTTTTGGAAGCTTGGCAACCCCGTTCAATGAAAGTGATTCTCATCAGTCTCTCCTTGAGGCTAATTCAATAGGACACAAACCATAGCGAAAGAACTTGGAACTACATTATCGTGCCAAGTTTCATAGAGCTAGCAAAAACCGTGTTTGATTAAAGTCCCAAATACATATATCCATATAGGAGAAAACAGAGTGAAATCTAAACATGAAAACGGTTACTGCAAAGGAACGGTTTAACGGAGAAGAACGAAATTTGGTGAGCCAAGTTGGATTGGTGTACTGATCATTACCTGCCAGTATCATCAAGATTGGGTGAAAAAATGTTTGCTGAGATTTCCGGAAACTCGTCGTTTTTCGGAAGCTTGGCAACCCCTTTCAATGAAAGTGATTCTCGTCAGTCTCTGCTTGGGGCTACTTCAATAGGACACAAACCATAGACATAGAACTTGGAACTAAATTATTGTGCCAAGTTTCAAAGAGCTAGCACAAACCGTGTTTGATTTAGAGTTCCAAATACATGTATCCATATAGGAGAAAACAGAGTGAAACCTAAACTTAAAACAGTAACTGCAAAGGAACGGTTTAACCTAGAAGAACGAAATTTGGTGAGCCAAGTGGGATTGGTGTACTGATCATTACCTGCAAGTATCATCAAGATTGGGTGAAAAAAATGTTTGCTGAGATTTCAGGAAACTAGTAGTTTTTTGGAAGCTTAGTAACCCCTTTCAATGAAAGTGATTCTCGTCAGTCTCTGCTTGGGGCTACATCAATAGGACACAAACCATAGCGATAGAACTTGGAACTACATTATTGTGCCAAGTTTCAAAGAGCTAGCACAAACCGTGTTTGATTTAGAGTTCCAACTACATGTATCCATAGAGGAGAAAAGAGAGCGAAACCTAAACATGAAAACGGTTTCTGCAAAGGAAATTTAACCTAGAAGAACGAAATTTGGTGAACCAAGTGGGATTGGTGTACTGATCATTACCAGCAAGTATCATCAAGATTGGGTGAAAAATATTTGCTGAAGTTTCAGGAAACTAGTAGTTTTTTGGATGCTTGGCAACCCCATTCAATGAAAGTGATTCTCGTCAGTCTCTGCTTGCGGCTACTTCAATAGAACACAAACCATAGCGTTAGAATTAGGAACTACATTATTGTGCCAAGGTTCAAATAGCTAGCACAAACCGTGTTTGATTTAGAGTTCCAACTACCTGTATCCATATAGGAGAATACATAGTGAAACCTAAACATGAAAACGGTTACTGCAAAGGAACGGTTTAACCTAGAAGAATGAAAATTGGTGAGCCAAGTGGGATTGGTGTACTCATCATTACGTGCAAGTATCATCAAGATTGGGTGAAAAAATGTTTGCTGAGATTTCAGGAAACTAGTAGTTTTTTTGGAAGCTTGGCAAGCCCTTTCAATGAAAGTGATTCTCGTCAGTCTCTGCTTGGGGATACGTCAATGGGACACGAACCATAGCGAGAGAACTTGGAACTACATTATTGTGCCAAGTTTCAAAGAGCTAGCACAAACCGTGTTTGATTTAGAGTTCCAACTACATGTATCCATAGAGGAGAAAACAGAGCGAAACCTAAACATGAAAACGGTTTCTGCAAAGGAACGGTTTAACCTAGAAGAACGAAATTTGGTGAACCAAGTGGGATTGGTGTACTGATCATTACCAGCAAGTATCATCAAGATTGGGTGAAAAAATATTTGCTGAGATTTCAGGAAACTAGTAGTTTTTTTGGGAAGCTTGGCAACCCCTTTCAATGAAAGTGATTCTCGTCAGTCTCTGCTTGGGGCTACTGCAATAAGACACAAACCATAGCGTTAGAACTTGGAACTACATTATTGTGCCAAGTTTCAAAGAGCTAGCACAAACCGTGTTTGATTTAGAGTTCCAACTACATGTATCCATATAGGAGAAAACAGAGTGAAACCTAACATGAAAACGGTTACTGCAAAGGAACGGTTTAACCTAGAAGAACGAACTTTGGTGAGCCAAGTTGGATTGGAATACTGATCATTACCTGCCAGTATCATCAAGATTGGGTGAAAAAAATGTTAGCTGAGATTACAGGAAACTCGTAGATTTTTGGAAGCTTGGCAACCCCTTTCAATGAAAGTGATTCTCGTCAGTCTCTGCTTGGGGCTACTTCAATAGGACACAAACCATAGCGATAGAACTTGGAACTGCATTATTGTACCAAGTTTCAAAGAGCTAGCACAAACGGTGTTTGATTTAGAGCTTCCAAATACATGTATCCATATAGGAGAAAACAGGGTGAAACCTAAACATGAAAACAGTTACTGCAAAGGAAAGGTTTAACCTAGAAGAAGGAAATTTGGTGAGCCAAGTGGGATTGGTGTACTGATGATTACCTGCAAGTGTCATCAAGATTGGGTGAAAAAATGTTTGCTGAGATTTCAGGAAACTTGTAGTTTTTTGGAAGCTTGGCAACCCCTTTCAATGAAAGTGATTCTCATCAGTCTCTGCTTGAGGCTAATTCAATAGGACACAAACCATAGCGATAGAACTTGGAACTACATTATTGTGCCACGTTTCAAAGAGCTAGCACTAACCGTGTTTGATTTAGAGTTCCAACTACATGTATCCATATAGGAGAAAACAGAGTGAAACCTAAATATGAAAACGGTTACTGCAAAGGAACGGTTTAACCTAGAAGAACGAAATTTGGTGAGCCAAGTTGGATTGGTGTACTGATCATTACCTGCCAGTATCATCAAGATTGGGTGAATAAATTTTTGCTGAGATTTCAGGAAACTCTTAGTTTTTTGGAAGCTTGGCAAACCCTTTCAATGAAAGTGATTCTCGTCAGTCTCTGCTTGGGGCTACTTCAATAGGACACAAAACATAGCGATAGAACTTGGAACTGCACTATTGTGCCAAGTTTCAAAGAGCTAGCACAAACCGTGTTTGATTTAGAGTTCCAACTACATGTATCCATATAGGAGAAAACAGAGTGAAACCAAAACATGAAAACGGTTACTGCAAATTAACGGTTTAACCTAGAAAAACGAAATTTGGTTAGCCAACTGGGATTGGTGTACTGATCATTACGTGCCAGTATCGTCAAGATTGGGTGAAAAAATGTTTTCTCAAGTTTCAGGAAATCGTAGTTTTTTGGAAGCTTGGCAACCCCTTTCAATGAAAGTGATTCTCGTCAGTCTCTGCTTGGGGCTACTTCAATAGGACACAAACCATAGCGATACAACTTGGAACTACATTATTGTGCCAAGTTTCAAAGAGGTAGCACAAACCGTGATTGATTTAGAGTTCCAACTACATGTATCCATATAGGAGAAAACAGATTGAAACATAAACATGAAAACAGTTACTGCAAATTAACGGTTTAACCTAGAAGAACGAAATTTGGTGAGCCAAGTGGGATTGGTGTACTGATCATTACCTGCAAGTATCATCAAGATTGGGTGAAAAAATGTTTGCTCAAGATTCACGAAATCGTAGTTTTTTGGAAGCTTGGCAACCCCGTTCAATGAAAGTGATTCTCATCAGTCTCTCCTTGAGGCTAATTCAATAGGACACAAACCATAGCGAAAGAACTTGGAACTACATTATCGTGCCAAGTTTCATAGAGCTAGCAAAAACCGTGTTTGATTAAAGTCCCAAATACATGTATCCATATAGGAGAAAACAGAGTGAAATCTAAACATGAAAACGGTTACTGCAAAGGAACGGTTTAACGTAGAAGAACGAAATTTGGTGAGCCAAGTTGGATTGGTGTACTGATCATTACCTGCCAGTATCATCAAGATTGGGTGAAAAAATGTTTGCTGAGATTTCCGGAAACTCGTCGTTTTTCGGAAGCTTGGCAACCCCTTTCAATGAAAGTGATTCTCGTCAGTCTCTGCTTGGGGCTACTTCAATAGGACACAAACCATAGCGATAGAACTTGGAACTAAATTATTGTGCCAAGTTTCAAAGAGCTAGCACAAACCGTGTTTGATTTAGAGTTCCAAATACATGTATCCATATAGGAGAAAACAGAGTGAAACCTAAACTTAAAACAGTAACTGCAAAGGAACGGTTTAACCTAGAAGAACGAAATTTGGTGAGCCAAGTGGGATTGGTGTACTGATCATTACCTGCAAGTATCATCAAGATTGGGTGAAAAAATGTTTGCTGAGATTTCAGGAAACTCGTAGTTTTACGGAAGCTTGGCAACCCCTTTCAATGAAAGTGATTCTCGTCAGTCTCTGCTTGGGGCTACTTCAATAGGCACAAACCATAGCGATAGAACTTGGAACTACATTATTGTGCCAAGTTTCAAAGAGCTAGCACAAACCGTGTTTGATTTAGAGTTCTAACGACATGTATCCATATAGGAGAAAACAGAGTGAAACCTAAACATGAAAACGGTTAAAGCAAGGGAACGGTTTAACCTAGAAGAACGAAATCTGGTGAGCCAAGTGGGATTGGATGACTGATCATTACCTGCAAGTATCATCAAGATTGGTGAAAAAATGTTTGCTGAGATTTCAGGAAACTCGTAGTTTTTTGGAAGCTTGGCAACCCCTTTCAATGAAAGTGATTCTCGTCAGTCTCTGCTTGGGGCTACTTCAATAGGACACAAACCATAGACATAGAACTTGGAACTAAATTATTGTGCCAAGTTTCAAAGAGCTAGCACAAACCGTGTTTGATTTTAGAGTTCCAAATACATGTATCCATATAGGAGAAAACAGAGTGAAACCTAAACTTAAAACAGTAACTGCAAAGGAACGGTTTAACCTAGAAGAACGAAATTTGGTGAGCCAAGTGGGATTGGTGTACTGATCATTACCTGCAAGTATCATCAAGATTGGGTGAAAAAATGTTTGCTGAGATTTCAGGAAACTAGTAGTTTTTTGGAAGCTTAGTAACCCCTTTCAATGAAAGTGATTCTCGTCAGTCTCTGCTTGGGGCTACATCAATAGGACACAAACCATAGCGATAGAACTTGGAACTACATTATTGTGCCAAGTTTCAAAGAGCTAGCACAAACCGTGTTTGATTTAGAGTTCCAACTACATGTATCCATAGAGGAGAAAACAGAGCGAAACCTAAACATGAAAACGGTTTCTGCAAAGGAAATTTAACCTAGAAGAACGAAATTTGGTGAACCAAGTGGGATTGGTGTACTGATCATTACCAGCAAGTATCATCAAGATTGGGTGAAAAAATATTTGCTGAGGTTTCAGGAAACTAGTAGTTTTTTTGGATGCTTGGCAACCCCATTCAATGAAAGTGATTCTCGTCAGTCTCTGCTTGCGGCTACTTCAATAGAACACAAACCATAGCGTTAGAATTAGGAACTACATTATTGTGCCAAGGTTCAAATAGCTAGCACAAAACCGTGTTTGATTTAGAGTTCCAACTACCTGTATCCATATAGGAGAATACATAGTGAAACCTAAACATGAAAACGGTTACTGCAAAGGAACGGTTTAACCTAGAAGAATGAAAATTGGTGAGCCAAGTGGGATTGGTGTACTCATCATTACGTGCAAGTATCATCAAGATTGGGTGAAAAAATATTTGCTGAGATTTCAGGAAACTAGTAGTTTTTTGGAAGCTTGGCAACCCCCTTTCTATGAAAGTGATTCTCGTCAGTCTCTGCTTGGGGCTACTTCAATAGGACACAAACCATAGCGTTAGAACTTGGAACTACATTATTGTGCCAAGTTTCAAAGAGCTAGCACAAACCGTGTTTGATTTAGAGTTCCAACTACATGTATCCATATAGGAGAAAACAGAGTGAAACCTAAACATGAAAACGGTTACTGCAAAGGAATGGTTTAACCTAGAAGAACGAACTTTGGTGAGCCAAGTTGGATTGGAATACTGATCATTACCTGCCAGTATCATCAAGATTGGGTGAAAAAATGTTAGCTGAGATTACAGGAAACTCGTAGATTTTTGGAAGCTTGGCAACCCCTTTCAATGAAAGTGATTCTCGTCAGTCTCTGCTTGGGGCTACTTCAATAGGACACAAACCATAGCGATAGAACTTGGAACTGCATTATTGTACCAAGTTTCAAAGAGCTAGCACAAACGGTGTTTGATTTAGAGTTCCAAATACATGTATCCATATAGGAGAAAACAGGGTGAAACCTAAACATGAAAACAGTTACTGCAAAGGAAAGGTTTAACCTAGAAGAACGAAATTTGGTGAGCCAAGTGGGATTGGTGTACTGATGATTACCTGCAAGTGTCATCAAGATTGGGTGAAAAAATGTTTGCTCAAGTTTCAGGAAATCGTAGTTTTTTGGAAGCTTGGCAACCCCTTTCAATGAAAGTGATTCTCGTCAGTCTCTGCTTGGGGCTACTTCAATAGGACACAAACCATAGCGATACAACTTGGAACTACATTATTGTGCCAAGTTTCAAAGAGGTAGCACAAACCGTGATTGATTTAGAGTTCCAACTACATGTATCCATATAGGAGAAAACAGATTGAAACATAAACATGAAAACAGTTACTGCAAATTAACGGTTTAACCTAGAAGAACGAAATTTGGTGAGCCAAGTGGGATTGGTGTACTGATCATTACCTGCAAGTATCATCAAGATTGGGTGAAAAAATGTTTGCTCAAGATTCACGAAATCGTAGTTTTTTTGGAAGCTTGGCAACCCCGTTCAATGAAAGTGATTCTCATCAGTCTCTCCTTGAGGCTAATTCAATAGGACACAAACCATAGCGAAAGAACTTGG
Source organism: Urocitellus parryii (assembly GCF_045843805.1). NCBI lineage: Eukaryota > Metazoa > Chordata > Mammalia > Rodentia > Sciuridae > Urocitellus > Urocitellus parryii. Next base: position 77,113 of record NW_027554111.1, on the reverse strand, counting down.
AACTACATTATCGTGCCAAGTTTCATAGAGCTAGCAAAAACCGTGTTTGATTAAAGTCCCAAATACATGTATCCATATAGGAGAAAACAGAGTGAAATCTAAACATGAAAACGGTTACTGCAAAGGAACGGTTTAAACATAGAAGAACGAAATTTGGTGAGCCAAGTTGGATTGGTGTACTGATCATTACCTGCCAGTATCATCAAGATTGGGTGAAAAAATGTTTGCTGAGATTTCCGGAAACTCGTCGTTTTTCGGAAGCTTGGCAACCCCTTTCAATGAAAGTGATTCCTCGTCAGTCTCTGCTTGGGGCTACTTCAATAGGACACAAACCATAGCGATAGAACTTGGAACTAAATTATTGTGCCAAGTTTCAAAGAGCTAGCACAAACCGGTGTTTGATTTAGAGTTCCAAATACATGTATCCATATAGGAGAAAACAGAGTGAAACCTAAACTTAAAACAGTAACTGCAGAGGAACGGTTTAACCTAGAAGAACGAAATTTGGTGAGCCAAGTGGGATTGGTGTACTGATCATTACCTGCAAGTATCATCAAGATTGGGTGAAAAAATGTTTGCTGAGATTTCAGGAAACTCGTAGTTTTACGGAAGCTTGGCAACCCCCTTTCAATGAAAGTGATTCTCGTCAGTCTCTGCTTGGGGCTACTTCAATAGGCACAAACCATAGCGATAGAACTTGGGAACTACATTATTGTGCCAAGTTTCAAAGAGCTAGCACAAACCGTGTTTGATTTAGAGTTCTAACGACATGTATCCATATAGGAGAAAACAGAGTGAAACCTAAACATGAAAACGGTTAAAGCAAGGAACGGTTTAACCTAGAAGAACGAAATCTGGTGAGCCAAGTGGGATTGGATGACTGATCATTACCTGCAAGTATCATCAAGATTGGTGAAAAAATGTTTGCTGAGATTTCAGGAAACTCGTAGTTTTTTGGAAGCTTGGCAACCCCTTTCAATGAAAGTGATTCTCATCAGTCTCTGCTTTTGGCAACTTCAATAGTACACAAACTGTAGATATAGAACTTGGAACTGCATTATTGTGCAAAGTTTCAAAGAGCTAGCACTAACCGTGTTTGATTTAGAGTTCCAACTACATGTATCCATATAGGAGAAAACAGAGTGAAACCTAAACATGAAAACGGTTACTGCAAAGGAACGGTTTAACCTAGAAGAACGAATTCTGGTGAGCCAAGTGGGATTGGATTACTGATCATTACCTGCAAGTATCATCAAGATTGGGTGAAAAAATATTTGCTGAGAATTCAGGAAACTCGTAGTTTTTTGGAACCTTGGCAACCAATTTCAATGAATGAGATTCTCGTCAGTCTCTGCTTGGGGATACTTCAATAGGACACAAACCATAGTGATAGAACTAGGAACTACATTATTGTGCCAAGTTTCAAAGAGCTAGCACAAACCGTGTTTGATTTAGAGTTCCAACTACATGTATCCATAGAGGAGAAAATAGAGTGAAACCTAAACATGAAAACGGTTACTGCAAAGGAACGGTTTTAAACTAGAAGAACGAAATTTGGTGAGCCAAGTGGGATTGGTGTACTGATCATTACCTGCAAGTATCATCAAGATTGGGTGAAAAAATATTTGCTGAGATTTCAGGAAACTCGTAGTTTTTTGGAAGCTTGGCAACCCCTTTCAATGAAAGTGATTCTCGTCAGTCTCTGCTTGGGGCGACTTCAATTGGACACAAACCATAGCCATAGAACTTGGAACTACATTATTGTGCCAAGTTTCAAAGAGCTAGCACAAACCGTGTTTGATTTAGAGTTCCAACTACATGTATCCATATAGGAGAAAACAGAGTGAAACCTAAACATGAAAACGGTTACTGCAAAGGAACGGTTTAACCTAGAAGAACGAAATTTGGTGAGCCAAGTGGGATTGGTGTACTGATCATTACCTGCAAGTATCATCAAGATTGGGTGAAAAAATGTTTGCTGAGATTTCAGGAAACTCGTAGTTTTTTGGAAGCTTGGCAACCCTTTTCAATGAATGTGATTCTCGTCAGTCTCTGCTTCGGGCTACTTCAATAGGACACAAACCATAGCGATAGAACTTGGAACTACATTATTGTGCCAAGTTTCAAAGAGCTAGCACAAACCGCGTTTGATTTAGAGTTCCAACTACATGTATCCATATAGGAGAAAACAGAGTGAAACCTAAACATGAAAACGGTTACTGCAAAGGAACGGTTTAACCTAGAAGAACGAAATTTGGTGAGCTAAGTGGGAATGGTGTACTGATCATGACCTGCAAGTATCATCAAGATTGGGTGAAAAATGTTTGCTGAGAATTCAGGAAACTCGTAGTTTTTTGGAAGCTTGGTAACCAATTTCAATGAATGTGATTCTCGTCAGTCTCTGCTTGGGGCTACTTCAATAGGACACAAACCATAGCCATAGAACTTGCAACTACATTATTGTGCCAAGTTTCAAAGAGCTAGCACAACCGTGTTTGATTTAGAGTTCCAACAACATGTATCCATATAGTAGAAAACAGAGGGAAACCTAAACATGAAAACGGTTACTGCAAAGGAACGGTTTAACCTAGAAGAACGAAATTTGGTGAGCCAAGTGGGATTGGTGTACTGATCATTACCTGCAAGTATCATCAAGATTGGGTGAAAAAATGTTTGCTGAGATTTCAGGAAACTCGTAGATTTATGGAAGCTTGGCAACCCCTTTCAATGAAAGTGATTCTCGTCAGTCTCTGCTTGGGGCTACTTCAATAGGACACAAACCATAGCCATAGAACTTGGAACTACATTATTGTGCCAAGTTTCAAAGAGCTAGCACAAACCGTGTTCGATTTAGAGTTCCAACTACATGTATCCATATAGGAGAAAATAGAGTGAAACCTAAACATGAAAACGGTTACTGCAGAGGAACGGTTTAACGTAGAAGAACGAAATCTGGTGAGCCGAGTGGATTGGTGTACTGATCATTACCTGCCAGTATCATCAAGATTGGGTGAAAAAATGTTTGCTGAGATTTCAGGAACTCGTAGTTTTACGGAAGCTTGGCAACCCCTTTCAATGAAAGTGATTCTCGTCAGTCTCTGCTTGGGGCTACTTCAATAGGACACAAATCATAGCCATAGAACTTGCAACTACATTATTGTGCCAAGTTTCAAAGAGCTAGCACAAACCGTGTTTGATTTAGAGTTCCAACTACATGTATCCATATAGGAGAAAACAGAGTGAAACCTAAACATGAAAACGGTTACTGCAAAGGAACGGTTTAAACCAGAAGAACGAAATTTGGTGAGCCAAGTGGGCTTGGTGTACTGATCATTACCTGGAAGTATCATCAAGATTGGGTGAAAAGATGTTTGCTGAGATTTCAGGAAACTCGTAGTTTTTTGGAAGCTTGGCAACCCCTTTCAATGAATGTGATTATCGTCAGTCTCTGTTTGGGGCTACTTCATAGGACACAAACCATAGCGATAGAACTTGGAACTACATTATTGTGCCAAGTTTCAACGAGCTAGCACAAACCGCGTTTGATTTAGAGTTCCAACTACATGTATCCATGTAGGAGAAAACAGAGTGAAACCTAAACATGAAAACGGTTACTGCAAAGGAACGGTTTAACCTAGAAGAACGAAATTTGGTGAGCTAAGTGGGAATGGCGTACTGATCATGACCTGCAAGTATCATCAAGATTGGGTGAAAAAATGTTTGCTGAGAATTCAGGAAACTCGTAGTTTTTTGGAAACTTGGCAACCAATTTCAATTAATGTGATTCTCGTCAGTCTCTGCTTGGGGCTACTTCAATAGGACACAAACCATAGCCATAGAACTTGGAACTACATTATTGTGCCAAGTTTCAAAGAGCTAGCACAAACCGTGTTTGATTTCGAGTTCCAACTACATGTATCCATATAGGAGAAAACAGAGTGAAACCTAAACATGAAAACGGTTACTGCAAAGGAACGGTTTAACCTAGAAGAACGAAATTTGGTGAGCCAAGTGGGATTGGTGTACTGATCATTACCTGCAAGTATCATCAAGATTGGGTGAAAAAATGTTTGCTGAGATTTCAGGAAACTCGTAGTTTTACGGAAGCTTGGCAACCCCTTTCAATGAAAGTGATTCTCGTCAGTCTCTGCTTCGGGCTACTTCAATAGGACACAAACCATAGCGATAGAACTTGGAACTACATTATTGTGCCAAGTTTCAAAGAATTAGCACAAACCGTGTTTGATTTAGAGTTCCAACTTCATGTATCCGTATAGGAGAAAACAGAGTGAAACCTAAACATGAAAACGGTTACTGCAAAGGAACGGTTTAACCTAGAAGAACGAAATTTGGTGAGCCAAGGTGGGAATGGATTACTGATCATTACCTGCAAGTATCATCAAGATTGTTGAAAAAATGTTTGGTGAGATTTCAGGAAACTCGTAGTTTTTTTGAAAGCTTGGCAACCCCTTTCAATGAATGTGATTCTCATCAGTCTCTGCTTGGGACTACTTCAATAGGACACAAACCATAGCCATAGAACTTGGAACTACATTATTGTGCCAAGTTTCAAAGAGCTAGCACAAACCGTGTTTGATTTAGAGTTCCAAATACATGTATCCATATAGGAGAAAACAGAGTGAAACCTAAACATGAAAACGGTTACTGCAAAGGAACGGTTTAACCTAGAAGAACGAAATTTGGTGAGCCAAGTGGGATTGGTGTACTGATCATTACCTGCAAGTATCATCAAGATTGGGTGAAAAAATGTTTGCTGAGAATTCAGGAAACTCGTAGTTTTTTGGAAGCTTGGCAACCACTTTCAATGAAAGTGATTCTCGTCAGTCTCTGCTTGGGGCTACTTCAATAGGACACAAACCATAGCCATAGAACTTGGAACTACATTATTGTGCCAAGTTTCAAAGAGCTAGCACAAACCGTGTTTGATTTAGAGTTCCAACTACATGTATCCTTATAGGAGAAAATAGAGTGAAACCTAAACATGAAAACGGTTACTGCAAAGGAATGGTTTAACCTAGAAGAACGAAATTTAGTGAGCCAAGTGGGATTGGTGTACTGATCATTACCTGCAAGTATCATCAAGATTGGGTGAAAAAATGTTTGCTGAGATTTCAGGAATCTCGTAGTTTTACGGAAGCTTGGCAACCCCTTTCAATGAAAGTGATTCTCGTCAGTCTCTGCTTGGGGCTACTTCAATAGGACACAAACCATAGACATAGAACTTGGAACTACATTATTGTGCCAAGTTTTCAAAGAGCTAGCACAAACCGTGTTTGATTTAGAGTTCCAAACTACATGTATCCATATAGGAGAAAACAGAGTGAAACCTAAACATGAAAACGGTTACTGCAAAGGAACGGTTTAACCTAGAAGAACGAAATTTGGTGAGCCAAGTGGGATTGGATTACTGATCATTACCAGCAAGTATCATCAAGATTGGTGAAAAAATGTTTGGTGAGATTTCAGGAAACTCGTAGTTTTTTTGGAAGCTTGGCAACCCGTTTCAATGAATGTGATTCTCGTCAGTCTCTGCTTGGGGCTCCTTCAATAGGACACAAACCATAGCCATAGAACTTGGAACTACATTATAGCACAAAAACAGTGGTTTGATTTTTAGTGGTTCCAACTAACATGTATCCATATAGGAGGAAATACAGAGTGAAAACCTAAAACATGAAAACGGTTTACTGCAAAGGAACGGTTTAACCTAGAAGAACGAAATTTGGTGAGCCAAGTGGGATTGGTGTACTGATCATTACCTGCAAGTATCATCAAGATTGGGTGAAAAAATGTTTGCTGAGATTTCAGAAACTCGTAGTTTTTGGAAGCTTCGCAACCCCTTTTCAATGAATGTGATTCTCGTCAGTCTCTGCTTGGGGCTACTTCAATAGGACACAAACCATAGCGATAGAACTTGGAACTACATTATTGTGCCAAGTTTCAAAGAGCTAGCACAAACCGTGTTTGATTTAGAGGTTCCAAATACATGTATCCATATAGGAGAAAACAGAGTGAAACCTAAACATGAAAAACGGTTACTGCAAAGAACGGTTTAACCTAGAAGAACGAAATTTGGTGAGCCAAGTGGATTGGTGTACTGATCATTACCTGCAAGTATCATCAATATTGTGTGAAAAAGTGTTTGCTGAGATTTCAGGAAACTCGTAGTTTTTCGGAAGCTTGGCAAGCCCTTTCAATGAAAGTGATTCTCGTCAGTCTCTGCTTCGGGCTACTTCAATAGGACACAAACCATAGCCATAGAACTTGGAACTACATTATTGTGCCAAGTTTTCAAAGAGCTAGCACAAACCGTGTTTGATTTAGAGTCCAACTACATGTATCCATATAGGAGAAAACAGAGTGAAACCTAAACATGAAACGGTTACTGCAAAGGAACGGTTTAACCTAGAAGAACGAAATTTTTGGTGAGCCAAGTGGGATTGTTGTACTGATCATTACCTGCAAGTATCATCAAGATTGGTGAAAAATGTTTGGTGAGATTTCAGGAAACTCGTAGTTTTTTTGGAAGTTTGGCAACCCCTTTCAATGAAAGTGATTCTGGTCAGTCTCTGCTTGTCGCTACTTCAATAGGACACAAACCATAGCCATAGAACTTGGAACTACATTATTGTGCCAAGTTTCAAAGAGCTAGCACAAACCGTGTTTTGATTTAGAGTTCCAACTGCATGTATCCTTATAGGAGAAAATAGAGTGAAACCTAAACATGAAAACGGTTACTGCAAAGGAATGGGTTTAAACCTAGAAGAACGAAAATTTGGTGAGCCAAGTGGGATTGGTGTACTGATCATTACCTGCAAGTATGATCAAGATTGGGTGAAAAAATGTTTGCTGAGATTTCAGGAATCTCGTAGTTTTACGGAAGCTTGGCAACCCCTTTCAATGAAAGTGATTCTCGTCAGTCTCTGCTTGGGGCTACTTCAATAGGACACAAACCATAGACATAGAACTTGGAACTACATTATTGTGCCAAGTTTCAAAGAGCTAGAACAAACCGTGTTTGATTTAGAGTTCCAACTACATGTATCCATATAGAGAAAGCAGAGTGAAACGTAAACATGAAAACGGTTACTGCAAAAGGAACGGTTTAACCTAGAAGAACGAAATTTGGTGAGCCAAGTGCGATTGGATACTGATCATTACCTGCAAGTATCATCAAGATTGGTGAAAAAATGTTTGGTGAGATTTCAGGAAACTCGTAGTTTTTTTGGAAGCTTGGCAACCCCTTTCAATGAATGTGATTCTCGTCAGTCTCTGTTGGGGCTACTTCAATAGGACACAAACCATAGCCATAGAACTTGGAACTACATTATTGTGCCAAGTATCAAAGAGCTAGCACAAACCGTGTTTGATTTAGTGTTCCAACTACATGTATCCATATAGGAGAAAAAACAGAGTGAAACCTAAACATGAAAACGGTTACTGCAAAGGAACGGTTTAACCTAGAAGAACGAAAATTTGGTGAGCCAAGTGGGATTGGTGTACTGATCATTACCTGCAAGTATCATCAAGATTGGGTGAAAAAATGTTTGCTGAGATTTCAGGAAACTCGTAGATTTATGGAAGCTTGGCAACCCCTTTCAATGAAAGGGATTCTCGTCAGTCTCTGCTTGGGGCTACTTCAATAGGACACAACCATAGCCATAGAACTTGGAACTACATTATTGTGCCAAGTTTCAAAGAGCTAGCACAAACCGTGTTCGATTTAGAGTTCCAACTACATGTATCCATATAGGAGAAAATAGAGTGAAAACCTAAACATGAAACGGTTACTGCAGAGGAACGGTTTAAGGTAGAAGAACGAAATCTGGTGAGCCGAGTGGAATTGGTGTACTGATCATGACCTGCCAGTATCATCAAGATTGGCTGAAAAAATGTTTGCTGAGATTTCAGGAAACTCGTAGTTTTTCGGAAGCTTGGCAAGCCCTTCAATGAAAGTGATTCTCGTCAGTCTCTGCTTCGGGCTACTTCAATAGGACACAAACCATAGCCATAGAACTTGGAACTACATTATTGTGCCAAGTTCAAAGAGCTAGCACAAACCGTGTTTGATTTAGAGTTCCAACTACATGTATCCATATTGGAGAAAACAGAGTGGAAACCTAAACATGAAAACGGTTACTGCAAAGGAACGGTTTAACCTAGAAGAACGAAATTTGGTGAGCCAAGTGGGATTGTTGTACTGATCATTACCTGCAAGTATCATCAAGATTGGTGAAAAAATGTTTGGTGAGATTTCAGGAAACTCGTAGTTTTTTGGAAGTTTGGCAACCCCTTTCAATGAAAGTGATTCTGGTCAGTCTCTGCTTGCCGCTACTTCAATAGGACACAAAACCAAGCCATAAGAACTTGGAAACTACATTATGTGCCAAGTTTCAAAGAATTAGCACAAAACCGTGTTTGATTTAGAGTTTCCAACTACATGTATCCGTATAGGAGAATACATAGTGAAACCTAAACATGAAAACGGTTACTGCAAAGGAACGGTTTAACCTAGAAGAACGAAATTTGGTGAGCCAAGTGGGATTGGATTACTGATCATTACCTGCAAGTATCATCAAGATTGTTGAAAAAATGTTTGGTGAGATTTCAGGAAACTCGTAGTTTTTTGGAAGCTTGGCAACCCCTTTCAATGAATGTGATTCTCATCAGTCTCTGCTTGGGACTACTTCAATAGGACACAAACCATAGCCATAGAACTTGGAACTACATTATTGTGCCAAGTTTCAAAGAGCTAGCACAAACCGTGTTTGATTTAGAGTTCCAACTACATGTATCCATTATGGAGAAAACAGAGTGAAACTAAACAATGAAAACGGTTACTGCAAAGGAACGGTTTAACCTAGAAGAACGAAATTTGGTGAGCCAAGTGGGATTGGTGTACTGATCATTACCTGCAAGTATCATCAAGATTGGGTGAAAAATGTTTGCTGAGATTTCAGGAAACTCGTAGTTTACGGAAGCTTGGCAACCCTTTCAATGAAAGTGATTCTCGTCAGTCTCTGCTTGGGGCTACTTCAATAGGACACAAACCATAGCGATAGAACTTGGAACTACATTATTGTGCCAAGTTTCAAAGAATTAGCACAAACCGTGTTTGATTTTAGAGTTCCAACTACATGTATCCATATAGGAGAAAACAGAGTGAAACCTAAAACATGAAAACGGTTACTGCAAAGGAACGGTTTAACCTAGAAGAACCGAAATTTGGTGAGCCAAGTGGGATTGGATTACTGATCATTACTGCAAGTATCATCAAGATTGTTGAAAAAATGTTGGTGAGATTTCAGGAAACTCGTAGTTTTTTTGGAAGCTTGGCAACCCCTTTCAATGAATGTGATTCTCATCAGTCTCTGCTTGGGACTACTTCAATAGGACACAAACCATAGCCATAGAACATGGAACTACATTATTGTGCCAAGTTTCAAAGAGCTAGCACACACCGTGTTTGATTTAGAGTTCCAACTACATGTATCCATATAGGAGAAAACAGAGTGAAACCTAAACATGAAAACGGTTACTGCAAAGGAACGGTTTAACCTAGAAGAACGAAATTTGGTGAGCCAAGTGGGATTGTTGTACTGATCATTACCTGCAAGTATCATCAAGATTGGTGAAAAAATGTTTGGTGAGATTTCAGGAAACTCGTAGTTTTTTTGGAAGCTTGGCAACCCCTTTCTATGAAAGTGATTCTGGTCAGTCTCTGCTTGCCGCTACTTCAATAGGACACAAACCATAGCCATAGAACTTGGAACTACATTATTGTGCCAAGTATCAAAGAGCTAGCACAAACAGTGTTTGATTTAGTGTTCCAACTACATGTATCCATGTAGGAGAAAACAGAGTGAAACCTAAACATGAAAACGGTTACTGCAAAGGAACGGTTATCCTAGAAGAACGAAATTTGGTGAGCCAAGTGGGATTGGTGTACTGATCATTACCTGCAAGTATCATCAAGATTGGGTGAAAAAAATGTGTGCTGAGATTTCAGGAACTCGTAGTTTTTTTGGAAGCTTGGCAAACCCCTTTCAATGTATGTGATTCTCGTCAGTCTCTGCTTGGGGCTACTTCAATAGGACACAAACCATAGACATAGAACTTGGAACTACATTATTGTGCCAAGTTTCAAAGAGCTAGCACAAAACCGTGGTTTGGATTAGAGTTCCAACTACATGTATCCATATAGAAGAAAACAGAGTGAAACCTAAACATGAAAACGGTTACTGCAAAGGAACGGTTTAACCTAGAAGAACGAAATTTGGTGAGCCAAGTGGATTGGTGTACTGATCATGACCTGCAAATATCATCAAGATTGGGTGAAAAAAATGTTTGCTGAGATTTCAGGAAACTCGTAGTTTTTTGGAAGCTTGGCAACCAATTTCAATGAATGTGATTCTCGTCAGTCTGTGCTTGGGGCTACTTCAATAGGTCACAAACCATAGCGATAGAACTAGGAACTACATTATTGTGCCAAGTTTCAAAGAGCTAGCACAAACCGTGTTTGATTTAGAGTTCCAACTGCATGTATCCTTATAGGAGAAAATAGAGTGAAAACCTAAACATGAAAACGGTTACTGCAAAGGAATGGTTTAACCTAGAAGAACGAAATTTGGTGAGCCAAGTGGATTGGTGTACTGATCATTACCTGCAAGTATGATCAAGATTGGGTGAAAAAATGTTTGCTGAGATTTCAGGAATCTCGTAGTTTTACGGAAGCTTGGCAACCCCTTTCAATGAAGTGATTCTCGTCAGTCTCTGCTTGGGGCTACTTCAATAGGACACAAACCATAGACATAGAACTTGGAACTACATTATTGTGCCAAGTTTCAAAGAGCTAGAACAAACCGTGTTTGATTTAGAGTTCCAACTACATGTATCCATATAGAGAAAGCAGAAGTGAAAACGTAAACATGAAAACGGTTACTGCAAAGGAACGGTTTAACCTAGAAGAACGAAATTTGGTGAGCCAAGTGCGATTGGATACTGATCATTACCTGCAAGTATCATCAAGATTGGTGAAAAAAATGTTGGTGAGATTTCAGGAAACTCGTAGTTTTTTGGAAGCTTGGCAACCCTTTCAATGAATGTGATTCTCGTCAGTCTCTGTTGGGGCTACTTCAATAGGACACAAACCATAGCCATAGAACTTGGAACTACATTATTGTGCCAAGTATCAAAGAGCTAGCACAAACCGTGTTTGATTTAGTGTTCCAACTACATGTATCCATATAGGAGAAAACAGAGTGAAACCTAAACATGAAAACGGTTACTGCAAAGGAACGGTTTAACCTAGAAGAACGAAATTTGGTGAGCCAAGGGGGATTGGTGTACTGATCATTACCTGCAAAGTATCATCAAGATTGGGTGAAAAAATGTTTGCTGAGATTTCAGGAAACTCGTAGATTTATGGAAGCTTGGCAACCCCTTTCAATGAAAGGGATTCTCGTCAGTCTCTGCTTGGGGCTACTTCAATAGGACACAAACCATAGCCATAGAACTTGGAAACTACATTATTGTGCCAAGTTTCAAAGAGCTAGCACAAACCGTGTTCGATTTAGAGTTCCAAACTACATGTATCCATATAGGAGAAAATAGAGTGAAAACCTAAACATGAAAACGGTTACTGCAGAGGAACGGTTTAAGGTAGAAGAACGAAATCTGGTGAGCCGAGTGGAATTGGTGTACTGATCATTACCTGCCAGTATCATCAAGATTGGCTGAAAAATGTTTGCTGAGATTTTCAGGAAACTCGTAGTTTTTCGGAAGCTTGGCAGCCCTTTCAATGAAAGTGATTCTCGTCAGTCTCTGCTTCGGGCTACTTCAATAGGACACAAACCATAGCCATAGAACTTGGAACTACATTATTGTGCCAAGTTTCCAAAGAGCTAGCACAAACCGTGTTTGATTTAGAGTTCCAACTACATGTATCCATATTGGAAGAAAACAGAGTGAAACCTAAACATGAAAACGGTTTACTGCAAAGGAACGGTTTAACCTAGAAGAACGAAATTTGGTGAGCCAAGTGGGATTGTTGTACTGATCATTACCTGCAAGTATCATCAAGATTGGTGAAAAAATGTTTGGTGAGATTTCAGGAAACTCGTAGTTTTTTTGGAAGTTTGGCAACCCCTTTCAATGAAAGTGATTCTGGTCAGTCTCTGCTTGCCGCTACTTCAATAGGACACAAACCAAGCCATAGAACTTGGAACTACATTATTGTGCCAAGTTTCAAAGAATTAGCACAAACCGTGTTTGATTTAGAGTTCCAACTACATGTATCCGTATAGGAGAATACATAGTGAAACCTAAACATGAAAACGGTTACTGCAAAGAAACGGTTTAACCTAGAAGAACGAAATTTGGTGAGCCAAGTGGGGATTGGATTACTGATCATTACCTGCAAGTATCATCAAGATTGTTGAAAAAATGTTTGGTGAGATTTCAGGAAACTCGTAGTTTTTTTGGAAGCTTGGCAACCCCTTTCAATGAATGTGATTCTCATCAGTCTCTGCTTGGGTCTACTTCAATAGGACACAAACCATAGCCATAGAACTTGGAACTACATTATTGTGCCAAGTTTCAAGAGCTAGCACAAACCGTGTTTGATTTAGAGTTCCAACTACATGTATCCATATAGGAGAAAACAGAGTGAAACCTAAACATGAAAACGGTTACTGCAAAGGAACGGTTTAAACCTAGAAGAACGAAATTTGGTGAGCCAAGTGGGATTGGTGTACTGATCATTACCTGCAAGTATCATCAAGATTGGGTGAAAAAATGTTTGCTGAGATTTCAGGAAACTCGTAGTTTTACGGAAGCTTGGCAACCCCTTTCAATGAAAGTGATTCTCGTCAGTCTCTGCTTGGGGCTACTTCAATAGGACACAAACCATAGCGATAGAACTTGGAACTACATTATTGTGCCAAGTTTCAAAGAATTAGCACAAACCGTGTTTGATTTAGAGTTCCAACTACATGGTATCCATATAGGAGAAAACAGAGTGAAACCTAAACATGAAAACGGTTACTGCAAAGGAACGGTTTAACCTAGAAGAACGAAAATTTGGTGAGCCAAGTGGGATTGGATTACTGATCATTACCTGCAAGTATCATCAAGATTGTTGAAAAAATGTTTGGTGAGATTTCAGGAAACTCGTAGTTTTTTTGGAAGCTTGGCAACCCCTTTCAATGAATGTGATTCTCATCAGTCTCTGCTTGGGACTACTTCAATAGGACACAAACCATAGCCATAGAACATGGAACTACATTATTGTGCCAAGTTTCAAAGAGCTAGCACACACCGTGTTTGATTTAGAGTTCCAACTACATGTATCCATTTAGGAGAAAACAGAGTGAAACCTAAACATGAAAACGGTTACTGCAAAGGAACGGTTTAACCTAGAAGAACGAAATTTGGTGAGCCAAGTGGGATTGTTGTACTGATCATTACCTGCAAGTATCATCAAGATTGGTGAAAAAATGTTTGGTGAGATTTCAGGAAACTCGTAGTTTTTTTGGAAGCTTGGCAACCCCTTTCTATGAAAGTGATTCTGGTCAGTCTCTGCTTGCCGCTACTTCAATAGGACACAAAACCATAGCCATAGAACTTGGAACTACATTATTGTGCCAAGTATCAAAGAGCTAGCACAAACAGTGTTTGATTTAGTGTTCCAAACTACATGTATCCATGTAGGAGAAAACAGAGTGAAACCTAAACATGAAACGGTTACTGCAAAGAACGGTTTATCCTAGAAGAACGAAATTTGGTGAGCCAAGTGGGATTGGTGTACTGATCATTACCTGCAAGTATCATCAAGATTGGGTGAAAAAATGTGTGCTGAGATTTCAGGAAACTCGTAGTTTTTTGGAAGCTTGGCAACCCCTTTCAATGTATGTGATTCTCGTCAGTCTCTGCTTGGGGCTACTTCAATAGGACACAAACCATAGACATAGAACTTGGAACTACATTATTGTGGCCAAGTTTCAAAGAGCTAGCACAAACCGTGTTTGATTTAGAGTTCCAACTACATGTATCCATATAGAAGAAAACAGAGTGAAACCTAAACCATGAAAACGGTTACTGCAAAGGAACGGTTTAACCTAGAAGAACGAAATTTGGTGAGCCAAGTGGGATTGGTGTACTGATCATGACCTGCAAATATCATCAAGATTGGGTGAAAAAATGTTGCTGAGATTTCAGGAAACTCGTAGTTTTTTGGAAGCTTGGCAAACCAATTTCAATGAATGTGATTCTCGTCCAGTCTGTGCTTGGGGCTACTTCAATAGGTCACAAACCATAGCGATAGAACTAGGAACTACATTATTGTGCCAAGTTTCAAAGAGCTAGCACAAACCGTGTTTGATTTAGAGTTCCAACTGCATGTATCCTTATAGAGAAAATAGAGTGAAACCTAAAACATGAAAACGGTTACTGCAAAGGAATGGTTTAACCTAGAAGAACGAAATTTGGTGAGCCAAGTGGGATTGGTGTACTGATCATTACCTGCAAGTATGATCAAGATTGGGTGAAAAAATGTTTGCTGAGATTTCAGGAATCTCGTAGTTTTACGGAAGCTTGGCAACCCCTTTCAATGAAAGTGATTCTCGTCAGTCTCTGCTTGGGGCTACTTCAATAGGACACAAACCATAGACATAGAACTTGGAACTACATTATTGTGCCAAGTTTCAAAGAGCTAGAACAAACCGTGTTTGATTTAGAGTTCAACTACATGTATCCATATAGAGAAAGCAGAGTGAAACGTAAACATGAAAAACGGTTACTGCAAAGGAACGGTTTAACTAGAAGAACGAAATTGGTGAGCCAAGTGCGATTGGATACTGATCATTACCTGCAAGTATCATCAAGATTGGTGAAAAATGTTGGTGAGATTTCAGGAAAACTCGTAGTTTTTTGGAAGCTTGGCAACCCCTTTCAATGAATGTGATTCTCGTCAGTCTCTGTTGGGGCTACTTCAATAGGACACAAAACCATAGCCATAGAACTTGGAACTACATTATTGTGCCAAGTATCAAGAGCTAGCACAAACCGTGTTTGATTTAGTGTTCCAACTACATGTATCCATATAGGAGAAAACAGAGTGAAACCTAAACATGAAAAACGGTTACTGCAAAGGAACGGTTTAACCTAGAAGAACGAAATTTGGTGAGCCAAGTGGGATTGGTGTACTGATCATTACCTGCAAGTATCATCAAGATTGGGTGAAAAATTGTTTGCTGAGATTTCAGGAAACTCGTAGATTTATGGAAGCTTGGCAACCCCTTTCAATGAAAGGGATTCTCGTCAGTCTCTGCTTGGGGCTACTTCAATAGGACACAAACCATAGCCATAGAACTTGGAACTACATTATTGTGCCAAGTTTCAAAGAGGTAGCACAAACCGTGTTCGATTTAGAGTTCCAACTACATGTATCCATATAGGAGAAAATAGAGTGAAACCTAAACATGAAAACGGTTACTGCAGAGGAACGGTTTAAAGGTAGAAGAACGAAATCTGGTGAGCCGAGTGGAATTGGTGTACTGATCATTACCTGCCAGTATCATCAAGATTGGGTGAAAAAATGTTTGCTTGAGATTCAGGAAACTCGTAGTTTTTCGGAAGCTTGGCAAGCCCTTTCAATGAAAGTGATTCTCGTCAGTCTCTGCTTCGGGCTACTTCAATAGGACACAACCATAGCCATAGAACTTGGAACTACATTATTGTGCCAAGTTTCAAAGAGCTAGCAAAAACCGTGTTTGATTTAGAGTTCCAACTACATGTATCCATATAGGAGAAAACAGAGTGAAACCTAACATGAAAACGGTTACTGCAAAAGGAACGGTTTAACCTAGAAGAACGAAATTTGGTGAGCCAAGTGGGATTGTTGTACTGATCATTACCTGCAAGTATCATCAAGATTGGTGAAAAAATGTTTGGTGAGATTTCAGGAAACTCGTAGTTTTTTGGAAGTTTGGCAACCCCTTTCAATGAAAGTGATTCTGGTCAGTCTCTGCTTGCCGCTACTTCAATAGGACACAAACCAAGCCATAGAACTTGAACTACATTATTGTGCCAAGTTTTCAAAGAATTAGCACAAACCGTGTTTGATTTAGAGTTCCAACTACATGTATCCGTATAGGAGAATACAGAGTGAAACCTAAACATGAAAACGGTTACTGCAAAGGAACGGTTTAACCTAGAAGAACGAAATTTGGTGAGCCAAGTGGGATTGGATTACTGATCATTACCTGCAAGTATCATCAAGATTGTTGAAAAATGTTTGGTGAGATTTTCAGGAAACTCGTAGTTTTTTGGAAGCTTGGCAACCCCTTTCAATGAATGTGATTCTCATCAGTCTCTGCTTGGGACTACTTCATAGGACACAAACCATAGCCATAGAACTTGGAACTACATTATTGTGCCAAGTTTCAAAGAGCTAGCACAAACCGTGTTTGATTTAGAGTTCCAACTACATGTATCCATATAGGAGAAAACAGAGTGAAACCTAAACATGAAAACGTTACTGCAAAGGAACGGTTTAACCTAGAAGAACGAAATTTGGTGAGCCAAGTGGGATTGGTGTACTGATTCATTACCTGCAAGTATCATCAAGATTGGGTGAAAAAATGTTTGCTGAGATTTCAGGAACTCGTAGTTTTACGGAAGCTTGGCAACCCCTTTCAATGAAAGTGATTCTCGTCAGTCTCTGCTTGGGGCTACTTCAATAGACACAAACCATAGCGATAGAACTTGGAAACTACATTATTGTGCCAAGTTTCAAAGAATTAGCACAAACCGTGTTTGATTTAGAGTTCCAACTACATGTATCCATATAGGAGAAAACAGAGTGAAACCTAAACATGAAAACGGTTACTGCAAAGGAACGGTTTAACCTAGAAGAACGAAATTTGGTGAGCCAAGTGGGATTGTTGTACTGATCATTACCTGCAAGTATCATCAAGATTGGTGAAAAAATGTTTGGTGAGATTTCAGGAAACTCGTAGTTTTTTTGGAAGCTTGGCAACCCCTTTCTATGAAAGTGATTTCTGGTCAGTCTCTGCTTGCCGCTACTTCAATAGGACACAAACCATAGCCATAGAAACTTGGAACTACATTATTGTGCCAAGTATCAAAAGAGCTAGCACAAACAGTGTTTGATTTAGTGTTCCAACTACATGATCCATGTAGGAGAAACAGAGTGAAACCTAAACATGAAAACGGTTACTGCAAAGGAACGGTTTATCCTAGAAGAACGAATTTGGTGAGCCAAGTGGATTGGTGTACTGATCATTACCTGCAAGTATCATCAAGATTGGGTGAAAAAATGTGTGCTGAGATTTCAGGAAACTCGTAGTTTTTTGGAAGCTTGGCAACCCCTTTCAATGTATGTGATTCTCGTCAGTCTCTGCTTGGGGCTACTTTCAATAGGACACAAACCATAGACATAGAACTTGGAACTACATTATTGTGCCAAGTTTTCAAAGAGCTAGCACAAACCGTGTTTGATTTAGAGTTCCAACTACATGTATCCATTATAGAAGAAAACAGAGTGAAACCTAAACATGAAAACGGTTACTGCAAAGGAACGGTTTAACCTAGAAGAACGAAATTTGGTGAGCCAAGTGGGGATTGGATTACTGATCATTACCTGCAAGTATCATCAAGATTGGTGAAAAAATGTTAGCTGAGATTTCAGGAAACTCGTAGTTTTTTGGAAGCTTGGCAACCCCTTTCAATGAATGTGATTCTCGTCAGTCTCTGTTGGGGCTACTTCAATAGGACACAAACCATAGCCATAGAACTTGGAACTACATTATTGTGCCAAGTATCAAAGAGCTAGCACAAACCGTGTTTGATTTAGTGTTCCAACTACATGTATCCATATTGGAGAAAACAGAGTGAAACCTAAACATGAAAACGGTTACTGCAAAGGAACGGTTTAACCTAGAAGAACGAAATTTGGTGAGCCAAGTGGGATTGGTGTACTGATCATTACCTGCAAGTATCATCAAGATTGGGTGAAAAAATGTTTGCTGAGATTTCAGGAAACTCGTAGATTTATGGAAGCTTGGCAACCCCTTTCAATGAAAGGGATTCTCGTCAGTCTCTGCTTGGGGCTACTTCAATAGGACACAAACCATAGCCATAGAACTTGGAACTACATTATTGTGCCAAGTTTCAAAGAGCTAGCACAAACCGTGTTCGATTTAGATTTCCAACTACATGTATCCATATAGGAGAAAATAGAGTGAAACCTAAACATGAAAACGGTTCCTGCAGAGGAACGGTTTAACGTAGAAGAACGAAATCTGGTGAGCCGAGTGGAATTGGTGTACTGATCATTACCTGCCAGTATCATCAAGATTGGGTGAAAAAATGTTTGCTGAGATTTCAGGAAACTCGTAGTTTTTCGGAAGCTTGGCAAGCCCTTTCAATGAAAGTGATTCTCGTCAGTCTCTGCTTCGGGCTACTTCAATAGGACACAAACCATAGCCATAGAACTTGGAACTACATTATTGTGCCAAGTTTCAAAGAGCTAGCACAAACCGTGTTTGATTTAGAGTTCCAACTACATGTATCCATATAGGAGAAAACAGAGTGAAACCTAAACATGAAAACGGTTACTGCAAAGGAACGGTTTAACCTAGAAGAACGAAATTTGGTGAGCCAAGTGGGATTGTTGTACTGATCATTACCTGCAAGTATCATCAAGATTGGTGAAAAAATGTTTGGTGAGATTTCAGGGAAACTCGTAGTTTTTTTGGAAGTTTGGCAACCCCTTTCAATGAAAGTGATTCTGGTCAGTCTCTGCTTGCCGCTACTTCAATAGGACACAAACCAAGCCATAGAACTTGGAACTACATTATTGTGCCAAGTTTCAAAGAGCTAGCACAAACCGTGTTTGATTTAGAGTTCCAACTACATGTATCCGTATAGGAGAATACAGAGTGAAACCTAAACATGAAAACGGTTACTGCAAAGGAACGGTTTAACCTAGAAGAACGAAATTTGGTGAGCCAAGTGGGATTGGATTACTGATCATTACCTGCAAGTATCATCAAGATTGTTAAAAAAATGTTTGGTGAGATTTCAGGAAACTCGTAGTTTTTTTGGAAGCTTGGCAACCCCTTTCAATGAATGTGATTCTCATCAGTCTCTGCTTGGGACTACTTCAATAGGACACAAACCATAGCCATACAACTTGGAACTACATTATTGTGCCAAGTTTCAAAGAGCTAGCACAAACCGTGTTTGATTTAGAGTTCCAACTACATGTATCCATATAGGAGAAAACAGAGTGAAACCTAAACATGAAAACGGTTACTGCAAAGGAACGGTTTAACCTAGAAGAACGAAATTTGGTGAGCCAAGTGGGATTGTTGTACTGATCATTACCTGCAAGTATCATCAAGATTGGTGAAAAAATGTTTGGTGAGATTTCAGGAAACTCGTAGTTTTTTTGGAAGCTTGGCAACCCCTTTCTATGAAAGTGATTCTGGTCAGTCTCTGCTTGCCGCTACTTCAATAGGACACAAACCATAGCCATAGAACTTGGAACTACATTATTGTGCCAAGTATCAAAGAGCTAGCACAAACAATGTTTGATTTAGTGTTCCAAATACATGTATCCATGTAGGAGAAAACAGAGTGAAACCTAAACATGAAAACGGTTACTGCAAAGGAACGGTTTATCCTAGAAGAAGGAAATTTGGTGAGCCAAGTGGGATTGGTGTACTGATCATTACCTGCAAGTATCATCAAGATTGGGTGAAAAAATGTGTGCTGAGATTTCAGGAAACTCGTAGTTTTTTGGAAGCTTGGCAACCCCTTTCAATGTATGTGATTCTCGTCAGTCTCTGCTTGGGGCTACTTCAATAGGACACAAACCATAGACATAGAACTTGGAACTACATTATTGTGCCAAGTTTCAAAGAGCTAGCACAAACCGTGTTTGATTTAGAGTTCCCACTACATGTATCCATATAGAAGAAAACAGAGTGAAACCTAAACATGAAAACGGTTACTGCAAAGGAACGGTTTAACCTAGAAGAACGAAATTTGGTGAGCCAAGTGGGATTGGATTACTGATCATTACCTGCAAGTATCATCAAGATTGGTGAAAAAATGTTTGCTGAGATTTCAGGAAACTCGTAGTTTTTTGGAAGCATGGCAACCCCTTTCAATGAATGTGATTATCGTCAGTCTCTGCTTGGGGCTACATCAATAGGACACAAACCATAGCGATAGAACTTGGAACTACACTATTGTGCCAAGTTTCAAAGAGCTAGCACAAACCGCGTTTGATTTAGAGTTCCAACTACATGTATCCATATAGGAGAAAACAGAGTGAAACCTAAACATGAAAACGGTTACTGCAAAGGAACGGTTTAACCTAGAAGAACGAAATTTGGTGAGCCAAGTGGGATTGGTGTACTGATCATGACCTGCAAATATCATCAAGATTGGGTGAAAAAGGTTTGCTGAGATTTCAGGAAACTCGTAGTTTTTGGAAGCTTGGCAACCAATTTCAATGAATGTGATTCTCGTCAGTCTGTGCTTGGGGCTACTTCAATAGGTCACAAACCATAGCGATAGAACTAGGAACTACATTATTGTGCCAAGTTTCAAAGAGCTAGCACAAACCGTGTTTGATTTAGAGTTCCAACTGAATGTATCCTTATAGGAGAAAATAGAGTGAAACCTAAGCATGAAAACGGTTACTGCAAAGGAATGGTTTAACCTAGAAGAACGAAATTTGGTGAGCCAAGTGGGATTGGTGTACTGATCATTACCTGCAAGTATGATCAAGATTGGGTGAAAAAATGTTTGCTGAGATTTCAGGAATCTCGTAGTTTTACGGAAGCTTGGCAACCCCTTTCAATGAAAGTGATTCTCGTCAGTCTCTGCTTGGGGCTACTTCAATAGGACACAAACCATAGACATAGAACTTGGAACTACATTATTGTGCCAAGTTTCAAAGAGCTAGAACAAACCGTGTTTGATTTAGAGTTCCAACTACATGTATCCATATAGAGAAAGCAGAGTGAAACGTAAACATGAAAACGGTTACTGCAAAGGAACGGTTTAACCTAGAAGAACGAAATTTGGTGAGCCAAGTGGGATTGGATACTGATCATTACCTGCAAGTATCATCAAGATTGGTGAAAAAATGTTTGGTGAGATTTCAGGAAACTCGTAGTTTTTTTGGAAGCTTGGCAACCCCTTTCAATGAATGTGATTCTCGTCAGTCTCTGTTGGGGCTACTTCAATAGGACACAAACCATAGCCATAGAACTTGGAACTACATTATTGTGCCAAGTATCAAAGAGCTAGCACAAACCGTGTTTGATTTAGTGTTCCAACTACATGTATCCATATAGGAGAAAACAGAGTGAAACCTAAACATGAAAACGGTTACTGCAAAGGAACGGTTTAACCTAGAAGAACGAAATTTGGTGAGCCAAGTGGGATTGGTGTACTGATCATTACCTGCAAGTATCATCAAGATTGGGTGAAAAAATGTTTGCTGAGATTTCAGGAAACTCGTAGATTTATGGAAGCTTGGCAACCCCTTTCAATGAAAGTGATTCTCGTCAGTCTCTGCTTGGGGCTACTTCAATAGGACACAAACCATAGCCATAGAACTTGGAACTACATTATTGTGCCAAGTTTCAAAGAGCTAGCACAAACCGTGTTCGATTTAGAGTTCCAACTACATGTATCCATATAGGAGAAAATAGAGTGAAACCTAAACATGAAAACGGTTACTGCAGAGGAACGGTTTAAGGTAGAAGAACAAAATCTGGTGAGCCGAGTGGAATTGGTGTACTGATCATTACCTGCCAGTATCATCAAGATTGGGTGAAAAAATGTTTGCTGAGATTTCAGGAAACTCGTAGTATTTCGGAAGCTTGGCAAGCCCTTTCAATGAAAGTGATTCTCGTCAGTCTCTGCTTGGGGCTACTTCAGTAGGACACAAACCATAGCCATAGAACTTGGAACTACATTATTGTGCTAAGTTTCAAAGAGCTAGCACAAACCGCGTTTTATTTAGAGTTCCAAATACATGTATCCATATAGGAGAAAACAGAGTGAAACCTAAACATGAAAACGGTTACTGCAAAGGAACGGTTTAACCTAGAAGAACGAAATTTGGTGAGCCAAGTGGGATTGGTGTACTGATCATTACCTGCAAGTATCATCAAGATTGGGTGAAAAAATGTTTGCTGAGATTTCAGGAATCTCGTAGTTTTTTGGAAGCTTGGCAACCAATTTCAATGAATGTGATTCTCGTCAGTCTCTGCTTGCCGCTACTTCAATAGGACACAAACCATAGCCATAGAACTTGGAACTACATTATTGTGCAAAGTTTCAAAGAATTAGCACAAACCGTGTTTGATTTAGAGTTCCAACTACATGTATCCATATAGGAGAAAACAGAGTGAAACCTAAACATGAAAACGGTTACTGCAAAGGAACGGTTTAACCTAGAAGAACGAAATTTGGTGAGCCAAGTGGGATTGGATACTGATCATTACCTGCAAGTATCATCAAGATTGGTGAAAAAATGTTTGCTGAGATTTCAGGAAACTCGTAGTTTTTTGGAAGCTTGGCAACCCCTTTCAATGAAAGTGATTCTCGTCAGTCTCTGCTTGGGGCTACTTCAATAGGACACAAACCATAGCCATAGAACTTGGAACTACATTATTGTGCCAAGTTTCAAAGAGCTAGCACAAACCGTGTTTGATTTAGAGTTCCAACTACATGTATCCATATAGGAGAAAACAGAGTGAAACCTAAACATGAAAACGGTTACTGCAAAGGAACGGTTTAACCTAGAAGAACGAAATTTGGTGAGCCAAGTGGGATTGGTGTACTGATCATTACCTGCAAGTATCATCAAGATTGGTTAAAAAATGTTTGCTGAGATTTCAGGAAACTCGTAGTTTTTTGGAAGCTTGGCAACCCCTTTCAATGAAAGTGATTCTCGTCAGTCTCTGCTTGGGGCTATTTCAATAGGACTCAAACCAGAGCGATAGAACTTTGAACTACATTATTGTGCCAAGTTTCAAAGAGCTAGCTCAAACCGCGTTTTATTTAGAGTTCCAAATACATGTATCCATATAGGAGAAAACAGAGTGAAACCTAAACATGAAAACGGTTACTGCAAAGGAACGGTTTAACCTAGAAGAACGAAATTTGGTGAGCCAAGTGGGATTGGTGTACTGATCATTACCTGCAAGTATCATCAAGATTGGGTGAAAAAATGTTTGCTGAGATTTCAGGAATCTCGTAGTTTTTTTGGAAGCTTGGCAACCAATTTCAATGAATGTGATTCTCGTCAGTCTCTGCTTGGGGCTACTTCAATAGGACACAAACCATAGCGATAGAACTTGGAACTACATTATTGTGCCAAGTTTCAAAGAGCTAGCACAAACCGTGTTTGATTTAGAGTTCCAAATACATGTATCCATATAGGAGAAAACAGAGTGAAACCTAAACATGAAAACGGTTACTGCAAAGGAACGGTTTAACCTAGAAGAACGAAATTTGGTGAGCCAAGTGGGATTGGTGTACTGATCATTACCTGCAAGTATCATCAAGATTGGGTGAAAAAATGTTTGCTGAGATTTCAGGAAACTCGTAGTTTTATGGAAGCTTGGCAACCCCTTTCAATGAAAGGGATTCTCGTCAGTCTCTGCTTCGGGCTACTTCAATAGGACCCAAACCATAGCGATAGAACTTGGAACTACATTATTGTGCCATGTTTCAAAGAGCTAGCACAAACCATCTTTGATTTAGAATTCCAACTACATGTATCCATGGAGGAGAAAATAGAGTGAAACCTAAACATGAAAACGGTTACTGCAAAGGAACGGTTTAACCTAGAAGAACGAAATTTGGTGAGCCAAGTGGGATTGGTGTACTGATCATTACCTGCAAGTATCATCAAGATTGGTGAAAAATGTTTGCTGAGATTTCAGGAAACTCGTAGTTTTTTGGAAGCTTGGCAACCCCTTTTAATGAAAGTGATTCTCGTCAGTCTCTGCTTGGGGCTACTTCAATAGGACACAAACCATAGCCATAGAACATGGAACTACATTATTGTGCCAAGTTTCAAAGAGCTAGCACAAACCGTGTTTGATTTAGAGTTCCAACTACATGTATCCATATAGGAGAAAACAGAGTGAAACCTAAACATGAAAACGGTTACTGCAAAGGAACGGTTTAACCTAGAAGAACGAAATTTGGTGAGCCAAGTGGGATTGGTGTACTGATCATTACCTGCAAGTATCATCAAGATTAGGTGAAAAAATGTTTGCTGAGATTTCAGGAAACTCGTAGTTTTTTGGAAGCTTGGCAACCCCTTTCAATGAAAGTGATTCTCGTCAGTCTCTGCTTGGGGCTATTGCAATAGGACTCAAACCAGAGCGATAGAACTTTGAACTACATTATTTTGCCAAGTTTCAAAGAGCTAGCACAAACCGCGTTTTATTTAGAGTTCCAAATACATGTATCCATATAGGAGAAAACAGAGTGAAACCTAAACATGAAAACGGTTACTGCAAAGGAACGGTTTAACCTAGAAGAACGAAATTTGGTGAGCCAAGTGGGATTGGTGTACTGATCATTACCTGCAAGTATCATCAAGATTGGGTGAAAAAATGTTTGCTGAGATTTCAGGAAACTCGTAGTTTTTTGGAAGCTTGGCAACCCCTTTCAATGAAAGGGATTCTCGTCAGTCTCTGCTTCGGGCTACTTCAATAGGACCCAAACCATAGCGATAGAACTTGGAACTACATTATTGTGCCATGTTTCAAAGAGCTAGCACAAACCGTCTTTGATTTAGAGTTCCAACTACATGTATCCATGGAGGAGAAAATAGAGTGAAACCTAAACATGAAAACGGTTACTGCAAAGGAACGGTTTAACCTAGAAGAACGAAATTTGGTGAGCCAAGTGTGATTGGATTACTGATCATTACCTGTAAGTATCATCAAGATTGGTGAAAAAATGTTTGCTGAGATTTCAGGAAACTCGTAGTTTTTTGGAAGCTTGGCAACCCCTTTCAATGAAAGTGATTCTCGTCAGTCTCTGCTTGGGGCTACTTCAATAGGACACAAACCATAGCCACAGAACTTTGAACTACATTATTGTGCCAAGTTTCAAAGAGCTAGCACAAACCGTGTTTGATTTAGAGTTCCAACTACATGTATCCATATAGGAGAAAACAGAGTGAAACCTAAACATGAAAACGGTTACTGCAAAGGAACGGTTTAACCTAGAAGAACGAAATTTGGTGAGCCAAGTGGGATTGGTGTACTGATCATTACCTGCCAGTATCATCAAGATTGGGTGAAAAAATGTTTGCTGAGATTTCAGGAAACTCGTAGTTTTTTGGAAGCTTGGCAACCCCTTTCAATGAAAGTGATTCTCGTCAGTCTCTGCTTCAGGCTACTTCAATAGGACACAAACCATAGCGATAGAACTTGGAACTACATTATTGTGCCAAGTTTCAAAGAGCTAGCACAAACCGCATTTGATTTAGAGTTCCACCTACATGTATCCATATAGGAAAAAACAGAGTGAAACCTAAACATGAAAACGGTTACTGCAAAGGAACGGTTTAACCTAGAAGAACGAAAATTTGGTAAGCCAAGTGGGATTGGTGTACTGATCATTACCTGCAAGTATCATCAAGATTGGTTGAAAAAATGTTTGCTGAGATTTCAGGAAACTCGTAGTTTTACAGAAGCTTGGCAACCCCTTTCAATGAATGTGATTCTCGTCAGTCTCTGCTTCGGGCTACTTCAATAGGACACAAACCATAGAGATAGAACTTGGAACTACATTATTGTGCCAAGTTTCAAAGAGCTAGCACAAACCGTGTTTGATTTAGAGTTCCACCTACATGTATCCATATAGGAGAAAACAGAGTGAAACCTAAACATGAAAACGGTTACTGCAAAGGAACGGTTCAACCTAGAAGAACGAAATTTGGTGAGCCAAGTGGGATTGGATTACTGATCATTACCTGCAAGTATCATCAAGATTGCTGAAAAAATTTTTGCTGAGATTTCAGGAAACTCGTAGTTTTTTGGAAGCTTGGCAACCCCTTTCAATGAAAGTGATTCTCGTCAGTCTCTGCTTGGGGCTACTTCAATAGGACACAAACCATAGCCATAGAACTTGGAACTACATTATTGTGCCAAGTTTCAAAGAGCTAGCACAAACCGTGTTTGATTTAGAGTTCCAACTACATGTATCCATATAGGAGAAAACAGAGTGAAACCTAAACATGAAAACGGTTACTGCAAAGGAACGGTTTAACCTAGAAGAACGAAATTTGGTGAGCCAAGTGGGATTGGTGTACTGATCATTACCTGCAAGTATCATCAAGATTAGGTGAAAAAATGTTTGCTGAGATTTCAGGAAACTCGTAGTTTTTTGGAAGCTTGGCAACCCCTTTCAATGAAAGTGATTCTCGTCAGTCTCTGCTTGGGGCTATTTCAATAGGACACAAACCATAGCGATAGAACTTTGAACTACATGATTGTGCCAAGTTTCAAAGAGCTAGCACAAACCGTCTTTGATTTAGAGTTCCAACTACATGTATCCATATAGGAGAAAACAGAGTGAAACCTAAACATGAAAACGGTTACTGCAAAGGAACGGTTTAACCTAGAAGAACGAAATTTGGTGAGCCAAGTGGGATTGGTGTACTGATCATTACCTGCAAGTATCATCAAGATTGGGTGAAAAAAAGTTTGCTGAGATTTCAGGAAACTCGTAGTTTTACAGAAGCTTGGCAACCCCTTTCAATGAAAGGGATTCTCGTCAGTCTCTGCTTCGGGCTACTTCAATACGACACAAACCATAGCGATAGAACTTGGAACTACATTATTGTGCCAAGTTTCAAAGAGCTAGCACAAACCGTCTTTGATTTAGAGTTCCAACTACATGTATCCATAGAGGAGAAAATAGAGTGAAACCTAAACATGAAAACGGTTACTGCAAAGGAACGGTTTAACCTAGAAGAACGAAATTTGGTAAGCCAAGTGGGATTGGTGTACTGATCATTACCTGCAAGTATCATCAAGATTGGGTGAAAAAATGTTTGCTGAGATTTCAGGAAACTCGTAGTTTTACAGAAGCTTGGCAACCCATTTCAATGAAAGTGATTCTCGTCAGTCTCTGCTTCGGGCTACTTCAATAGGACACAAACCATAGCGATAGAACTTGGAACTACATTATTGTGCCAAGTTTCAAAGAGCTAGCACAAACCGTGTTTGATTTAGAGTTCCAACTACATGTATCCATATAGGAGAAAACAGAGTGAAACCTAAACATGAAAACGGTTACTGCAAAAAAACGGTTTAACCTAGAAGAACGAAATTTGGTGAGCCAAGTGGGATTGGATTACTGATCATTACCTGCAAGTATCATCAAGATTGGTGAAAAAATGTTTGCTGAGATTTCAGGAAACTCGTCGTTTTTTGGAAGCTTGGCAACCCCTTTCAATGAAAGTGATTCTCGTCAGTCTCTGCTTGGGGCTATTTCAATAGGACACAAACCATAGCGATAGAACTTTGAACTACATTATTGTGCCAAGTTTCAAAGAGCTAGCACAAACCGTCTTTGATTTAGAGTTCCAACTACATGTATCCATATAGGAGAAAATAGAGTGAAACCTAAACATGAAAACGGTTACTGCAAAGGAACGGTTTAATCTAGAAGAACGAAATTTGGTGAGCCAAGTGGGATTGGTGTACTGATCATTACCTGCAAGTATCATCAAGATTGGGTGAAAAAATATTTGCTGAGATTTCAGGAAACTCGTAGTTTTACGGAAGCTTGGCAACCCCTTTCAATGAAAGTGATTCTCGTCAGTCTCTGCTTGGGGCTACTTCAATAGGACACAAACCATAGCCATAGAACTTGGAACTACATTATTGTGCCATGTTTCAACGAATTAGCACAAACCGTGTTTGATTTAGAGTTCCAACTACATGTATCCATATAGGAGAAAACAGAGTGAAACCTAAACATGAAAACGGTTACTGCAAAGGAACGGTTTATCCTAGAAGAACGAAATTTGGTGAGCCAAGTGGGATTGGTGTACTGATCATTACCTGCAAGTATCATCAAGATTGGGTGAAAAAATGTTTGCTGAGATTTCAGGAAACTCGTAGTTTTTTGGAATCTTGGCAACCCCTTTCAATGAAAGTGATTCTCCTCAGTCTCTGCTTGGGGCTACTTCAATAGGACACAAACCATAGCGATAGAACTTGGAACTACATTATTGTGCCAAGTTTCAAAGAGCTAGCACAAACCGCGTTTGATTTAGAGTTCCAACTACATGTATCCATAGAGGAGAAAATAGAGTGAAACCTAAACATGAAAACGGTTACTGCAAAGGAACGGTTTAACCTAGAAGAACGAAATTTGGTGAGCCAAGTGTGATTGGATTACTGATCATTACCTGCAAGTATCATCAAGATTGGTGAAAAAATGTTTGGTGAGATTTCAGGAAACTCGTATTTTTTTTGGAAGCTTGGCAACCCCTTTCTATGAAAGTGATTCTGGTCAGTCTCTGCTTGCCGCTACTTCAATAGGACACAAACCATAGCCATAGAACTTGGAACTACATTATTGTGCCAAGTTTCAAAGAATTAGCACAAACCGTGTTTGATTTAGAGTTCCAACTACATGTATCCATATAGGAGAAAACAGAGTGAAACCTAAACATGAAAACGGTTACTGCAAAGGAACGGTTTAACCTAGAAGAACGAAATTTGGTGAGCCAAGTGGGATTGGATTACTGATCATTACCTGCAAGTATCATCAAGATTGGTGAAAAAATGTTTGCTGAGATTTCAGGAAACTCGTCGTTTTTTGGAAGCTTGGCAACCCCTTTCAATGAAAGTGATTCTCGTCAGTCTCTGCTTGGGGCTACTTCAATAGGACACAAACCATAGCCATAGAACTTGGAACTACATTATTGTGCCAAGTTTCAAAGAGCTAGCACAAACCGTGTTTGATTTAGAGTTCCAACTACATGTATCCATATA
Organism: Urocitellus parryii; assembly: GCF_045843805.1. Lineage (NCBI taxonomy): Eukaryota > Metazoa > Chordata > Mammalia > Rodentia > Sciuridae > Urocitellus > Urocitellus parryii. The sequence goes on along the minus strand of NW_027554111.1, from coordinate 48,005 downwards.
GGAGAAAACAGAGTGAAACCTAAACATGAAAACGGTTACTGCAAAGGAACGGTTTAACCTAGAAGAACGAAATTTGGTGAGCCAAGTGGGATTGGTGTACTGATCATTACCTGCAAGTATCATCAAGATTAGGTGAAAAAATGTTTGCTGAGATTTCAGGAAACTCGTAGTTTTTTGGAAGCTTGGCAACCCCTTTCAATGAAAGTGATTCTCGTCAGTCTCTGCTTGGGGCTATTTCAATAGGACACAAACCATAGCGATAGAACTTTGAACTACATAATTGTGCCAAGTTTCAAAGAGCTAGCACAAACCGCGTTTTATTTAGAGTTCCAAATACATGTATCCATATAGGAGAAAACAGAGTGAAACCTAAACATGAAAACGGTTACTGCAAAGGAACGGTTTAACCTAGAAGAACGAAATTTGGTGAGACAAGTGGGATTGGTGTACTGATCATTACCTGCAAGTATCATCAAGATTGGGTGAAAAAATATTTGCTGAGATTTCAGGAAACTCGTAGTTTTTTGGAAGCTTGGCAACCTCTTTCAATGAAAGTGATTCTCGTCAGTCTCTGCTTGGGGCTACTTCAATAGGACACAAACCATAGCCATAGAACTTGGAACTACATTATTGTGCCATGTTTCAAAGAATTAGCACAAACCGTGTTTGATTTAGAGTTCCAACTACATGTATCCATATAGGAGAAAACAGAGTGAAACCTAAACATGAAAACGGTTACTGCAAAGGAACGGTTTAACCTAGAAGAACGAAATTTGGTGAGCCAAGTGGGATTGGTGTACTGATCATTACCTGCAAGTATCATCAAGATTGGGTGAAAAAATATTTGCTGAGATTTCAGGAAACTCGTAGTTTTACGGAAGCTTGGCAACCCCTTTCAATGAAAGGGATTCTCGTCAGTCTCTGCTTCGGGCTACTTCAATAGGACCCAAACCATAGCGATAGAACGTGGAACTACATTATTGTGCCATGTTTCAAAGAGCTAGCACAAACCGTCTTTGATTTAGAGTTCCAACTACATGTATACATGGAGTAGAAAATAGAGTGAAACCTAAACATGAAAACCGTTACTGCAAAGGAACGGTTTAACCTAGAAGAACGAAATTTGGTGAGCCAAGTGTGATTGGATTACTGATCATTACCTGCAAGTATCATCAAGATTGGTGAAAAAATGTTTGCTGAGATTTCAGGAAACTCGTAGTTTTTTGGAAGCTTGGCAACCCCTTTCAATGAAAGTGATTCTCGTCAGTCTCTGCTTGGGGCTACTTCAATAGGACACAAACCATAGCGATAGAACTTTGAACTACATTATTGTGCCAAGTTTCAAAGAGCTAGCACAAACCGTCTTTGATTTAGAGTTCCAACTACATGTATACATATAGGAGAAAACAGAGTGAAACCTAAACATGAAAACGGTTACTGCAAAGGAACGGTTTAACCTAGAAGAACGAAATGTGGTGAGCCAAGTGGGACTGGTTTACTGATCATTACCTGCAAGTATCATCAAGATTGGGTGAAAAAATATTTGCTGAGATTTCAGGAAACTCGTAGTTTTACGGAAGCTTGGCAACCCCTTTCAATGAAAGTGATTCTCGTCAGTCTCTGCTTCGGGCTACTTCAATAGGACACAAACCATAGCGATAGAACTTGGAACTACATTATTGTGCCAAGTTTCAAAGAGCTAGCACAAACCGTCTTTGATTTAGAGTTCCAATTACATGTATCCATAGAGGAGAGAATAGAGTGAAACCTAAACATGAAAACGGTTACTGCAAAGGAACGGTTTAACCTAGAAGAACGAAATTTGGTGAGCCAAGTGGGATTGGTGTACTGATCATTACCTGCAAGTATCATCAAGATTGGGTGAAAAAATGTTTGCTGAGATTTCAGGAAACTCGTAGTTTTACGGAAGCTTGGCAACCCATTTCAATGAAAGGGATGCTCATCAGTCTCTGTTTCGGGCTACTTCAATAGGACACAAACCATAGCGATAGAACTTGGAACTACATTATTGTGCCATGTTTCAAAGAGCTAGCACAAACCGTCTTTGATTTAGAGTTCCAACTACATGTATCCATAGAGGAGAAAATAGAGTGAAACCTAAACATGAAAACGGTTACTGCAAAGGAACGGTTTAACCTAGAAGAACGAAATTTGGTGAGCCAAGTGGGATTGGTGTACTGATCATTACCTGCCAGTATCATCAAGATTGGGTGAAAAAATGTTTGCTGAGATTTCAGGAAACTCGTAGTTTTTTGGAAGCTTGGCAACCCCTTTCAATGAAAGTGATTCTCGTCAGTCTCTACTTCAGGCTACTTCAATAGGACACAAACCATAGCGATAGAACTTGGAACTACATTATTGTGCCAAGTTTCAAAGAGCTAGCACAAACCGCATTTGATTTAGAGTTCCACCTACATGTATCCATATAGGAGAAAACAGAGTGAAACCTAAACATGAAAACGGTTACTGCAAAGGAACGGTTTAACCTAGAAGAACGAAATTTGGTAAGCCAAGTGGGATTGGTGTACTGATCATTACCTGCAAGTATCATCAAGATTGGGTGAAAAAATGTTTGCTGAGATTTCAGGAAACTCGTAGTTTTACAGAAGCTTGGCAACCCCTTTCAATGAAAGTGATTCTCGTCAGTCTCTGCTTCGGGCTACTTCAATAGGACACAAACCATAGCGATAGAACTTGGAACTACATTATTGTGCCAAGTTTCAAAGAGCTAGCACAAACCGTCTTTGATTTAGAGTTCCAATTACATGTATCCATAGAGGAGAAAATAGAGTGAAACCTAAACATGAAAACGGTTACTGCAAAGGAACGGTTTAACCTAGAAGAACGAAATTTGGTGAGCCAAGTGGGATTGGTGTACTGATCATTACCTGCAAGTATCATCAAGATTGGGTGAAAAAATGTTTGCTGAGATTTCAGGAAACTCGTAGTTTTACGGAAGCTTGGCAACCCATTTCAATGAAAGGGATGCTCGTCAGTCTCTGTTTCGGGCTACTTCAATAGGACACAAACCATAGCGATAGAACTTGGAACTACATTATTGTGCCATGTTTCAAAGAGCTAGCACAAACCGTCTTTGATTTAGAGTTCCAACTACATGTATCCATAGAGGAGAAAATAGAGTGAAACCTAAACATGAAAACGGTTACTGCAAAGGAACGGTTTAACCTAGAAGAACGAAATTTGGTGAGCCAAGTGGGATTGGTGTACTGATCATTAACTGCCAGTATCATCAAGATTGGGTGAAAAAATGTTTGCTGAGATTTCAGGAAACTCGTAGTTTTTGGGAAGCTTGGCAACCCCTTTCAATTAAAGTGATTCTCGTCAGTCTCTACTTCAGGCTACTTCAATAGGACACAAACCATTGCGATAGAACTTGGAACTACATTATTGTGCCAAGTTTCAAAGAGCTAGCACAAACCGCATTTGATTTAGAGTTCCACCTACATGTATCCATATAGGAGAAAACAGAGTGAAACCTAAACATGAAAACGGTTACTGCAAAGGAACGGTTTAACCTAGAAGAACGAAATTTGGTAAGCCAAGTGGGATTGGTGTACTGATCATTACCTGCAAGTATCATCAAGATTGGGTGAAAAAATGTTTGCTGAGATTTCAGGAAACTCGTAGTTTTACAGAAGCTTGGCAACCCCTTTCAATGAAAGTGATTCTCGTCAGTCTCTGCTTCGGGCTACTTCAATAGGACACAAACCATAGCCATAGAACTTGGAACTACATTATTGTGCCAAGTTTCAAAGAGCTAGCACAAACCGTGTTTGATTTAGAGTTCCACCTACATGTATCCATATAGGAGAAAACAGAGTGAAACCTAAACATGAAAACGGTTACTGCAAAGAAACGGTTTAACCTAGAAGAACGAAATTTGGTGAGCCAAGTGGGATTGGATTACTGATCATTACCTGCAAGTATCATCAAGATTGCTGAAAAAATTTTTGCTGAGATTTCAGGAAACTCGTAGTTTTTTGGAAGCTTGGCAACCTCTTTCAATGAAAGTGATTCTCGTCAGTCTCTGCTTGGGGCTACTTCAATAGGACACAAACCATAGCCATAGAACTTGGAACTACATTATTGTGCCAAGTTTCAAAGAGCTAGCACAAACCGTGTTTGATTTAGAGTTCCAACTACATGTATCCATATAGGAGAAAACAGAGTGAAACCTAAACATGAAAACGGTTACTGCAAAGGAACGGTTTAACCTAGAAGAACGAAATTTGGTGAGCCAAGTGGGATTTGTGTACTGATCATTACCTGCAAGTATCATCAAGATTAGGTGAGAAAATGTTTGCTGAGATTTCAGGAAACTCGTAGTTTTTTGGAAGCTTGGCAACCCCTTTCTATGAAAGTGATTCTCGTCAGTCTCTGCTTGGGGCTATTTCAATAGGACACAAACCATAGCGATAGAACTTTGAACTACATTATTGTGCCAAGTTTCAAAGAGCTAGCACAAACCGTCTTTGATTTAGAGTTCCAACTACATGTATCCATATAGGAGAAAATAGAGTGAAACCTAAACATGAAAACGGTTACTGCAAAGGAACGGTTTAACCTAGAAGAACGAAATTTGGTGAGCCAAGTGGGACTGGTTTACTGATCATTACCTGCAAGTATCATCAAGATTGGGTGAAAAAATATTTGCTGAGATTTCAGGAAACTCGTAGTTTTACGGAAGCTTGGCAACCCCTTTCAATGAAAGTGATTCTCGTCAGTCTCTGCTTCGGGCTACTTGAATAGGACACAAACCATAGCGATAGAACCTGGAAATACATTATTGTGCCAAGTTTCAAAGAGCTAGCACAAACCGTCTTTGATTTAGAGTTCCAACTACATGAATCCATAGAGGAGAAAATAGAGTGAAACCTAAACATGAAAACGGTTACTGCAAAGGAACGGTTTAACCTAGAAGAACGAAATTTGGTGAGCCAAGTGTGATTGGATTACTGATCATTACCTGCAAGTATCATCAAGATTGGTGAAAAAATGTTTGGTGAGATTTCAGGAAACTCGTATTTTTTTTGGAAGCTTGGCAACCCCTTTCTATGAAAGTGATTCTGGTCAGTCTCTGCTTGCCGCTCCTTCAATAGGACACAAACCATAGCCATAGAACTTGGAACTACATTATTGTGCAAGTTTCAAAGAATTAGCAGAAACCGTGTTTGATTTAGAGTTCCAACTACATGTATCCATATAGGAGAAAACAGAGTGAAACCTAAACATGAAAACGGTTACTGCAAAGGAACGGTTTAACCTAGAAGAACGAAATTTGGTGAGCCAAGTGGGATTGGATTACTGATCATTACCTGCAAGTATCATCAAGATTGGTGAAAAAATGTTTGCTGAGATTTCAGGAAACTCGTAGTTTTACGGAAGCTTGGCAACCCCTTTCAATGAAAGTGATTCTCGTCAGTCTCTGCTTGGGGCTACTTCAGTAGGACAGAAACCATAGCCATAGAACTTGGAACTACATTATTGTGCCAAGTTTCAAAGAGCTAGCACAAACCGCGTTTTATTTAGAGTTCCAAATACATGTATCCATATAGGAGAAAACAGAGTGAAACCTAAACATGAAAACGGTTACTGCAAAGGAACGGTTTAACCTAGAAGAACGAAATTTGGTGAGCCAAGTGGGATTGGTGTACTGATCATTACCTGCAAGTATCATCAAGATTGGGTGAAAAAATGTTTGCTGAGATTTCAGGAATCTCGTAGTTTTTTGGAAGCTTGGCAACCAATTTCAATGAATGTGATTCTCGTCAGTCTCTGCTTCGGGCTACTTCAATAGGACACAAACCATAGCGATAGAACTTGGAACTACATTATTGTGCCAAGTTTCAAAGAGCTAGCACAAACCGTGTTTGATTTAGAGTTCCAACTACATGTATCCATATAGGAGAAAACAGAGTGAAACCTAAACATGAAAACGGTTACTGCAAAGGAACGGTTTAACCTAGAAGAACGAAATTTGGTGAGCCAAGTGGGATTGGTGTACTGATCATTACCTGCCAGTATCATCAAGATTGGGTGAAAAAATGTTTACTGAGATTTCTGGAAACTCGTAGTTTTTTGGAAGCTTGGCAACCCCTTTCAATGAAAGTGATTCTCGTCAGTCTCTACTTCAGGCTACTTCAATAGGACACAAACCATAGCGATAGAACTTGGAACTACATTATTGTGCCAAGTTTCAAAGAGCTAGCACAAACCGCATTTGATTTAGAGTTCCACCTACATGTATCCATATAGGAGAAAACAGAGTGAAACCTAAACATGAAAACTGTTACTGCAAAGGAACGGTTTAACCTAGAAGAACGAAATTTGGTAAGCCAAGTGGGATTGGTGTACTGATCATTACCTGCAAGTATCATCAAGATTGGGTGAAAAAATGTTTGCTGAGATTTCAGGAAACTCGTAGTTTTACAGAAGCTTGGCAACCCATTTCAATGAAAGTGATTCTCGTCAGTCTCTGCTTCGGGCTACTTCAATAGGACACATACCATAGCGATAGAACTTGGAACTACATTATTGTGCCAAGTTTCAAAGAGCTAGCACAAACCGTCTTTGATTAAGAGTTCCAACTACATGTATCCATATAGGAGAAAACAGAGTGAAACCTAAACATGAAAACGGTTACTGCAAAGAAACGGTTTAACCTAGAAGAACGAAATTTGGTGAGCCAAGTGGGATTGGATTACTGATCATTACCTGCAAGTATCATCAAGATTGGTGAAAAAATGTTTGCTGAGATTTCAGGAAACTCGTAGTTTTTTGGAAGCTTGGCAACCCCTTTCAATGAAAGTGATTCTCGTCAGTCTCTGCTTGGGGATACTTCAATAGGACACAAACCATAGCCATAGAACTTGGAACTACATTATTGTGCCACGTTTCAAAGAGCTAGCACAAACCGTGTTTGATTTAGAGTTCCAACTACATGTATCCATATAGGAGAAAACAGAGTGAAACCTAAACATGAAAACGGTTACTGCAAAGGAACGGTTTAACCTAGAAGAACGAAATTTGGTAAGCCAAGTGGAATTGGTGTACTGATCATTACCTGCAAGTATCATCAAGATTAGGTGAAAAAATGTTTGGTGAGATTTCAGGAAACTCGTAGTTTTTTGGAAGCTTGGCAACCCCTTTCAATGAAAGTGATTCTCGTCAGTCTCTGCTTGGGCTATTTCAATAGGACACAAACCATAGCGATAGAACTTTGAACTACATTATTGTGCCAAGTTTCAAAGAGCTAGCACAAACCGTCTTTGATTTAGAGTTCCAACTACATGTATCCATATAGGAGAAAACAGAGTGAAACCTAAACATGAAAACGGTTACTGCAAAGGAACGGTTTAACCTAGAAGAACGAAATTTGGTGAGCCAAGTGGGACTGGTGTACTGATCATTACCTGCAAGTATCATCAAGATTGGGTGAAAAATGCTTGCTGAGATTTCAGGAAACTCGTAGTTTTACGGAAGCTTGGCAACCCCTTTCAATGAAAGGGATTCTCGTCAGTCTCTGCTTCGGGCTACTTCAATAGGACACAAACCATAACAAACCATAGCGATAGAACCTTGGAACTACATTATTGTGCCAAGTTTCAAGAGCTTGCACAAACCGTCTTTGATTAGAGTTCCAACTACATGTATCCATATAGGAGAAAACAGAGTGAATAAACCTAAACATGAATACGGTTACTGCAAAGAACGGTTTAACCTAGAAGAACGAAATTTGGTAAGCCAGTGGGATTGGTGTAATGATCATACCTGCAAGTATCATCAAGATTAGGTGAAAAAATGTTTGCTGAGATTTCAGGAACACGTAGTTTTTTGGAAGCTTGGCAACCCCTTTCAATGACAGTGATTCTCGTCAGTCTCTGCTTGGGGCTATTTCAATAGGATACAAACCATAGCGATAGAACTTTGAACTACATTATTGTGCCAAGTTTCAAAGAGCTAGCACAAACCGTCTTTGATTTAGAGTTCCAACTACATGTATCCATATAGGAGAAAATAGAGTGAAACCTAAACATGAAAACGGTTACTGCAAAGGAACGGTTTAACCTAGAAGAACGAAATTTGGTGAGCCAAGTGGGATTGGTGTACTGATCATTACCTGCAAGTATCATCAAGATTGGGTGAAAAAATATTGCTGAGATTTCAGGAAACTCGTAGTTTTACGGAAGCTTGGCAACCCCTTTCAATGAAAGTGATTCTCCGTCAGTCTCTGCTTGGGGCTACTTCAATTGGACACAAACCATAGCCATAGAACTTGGAACTACATTATTGTGCCATGTTTCAACGAATTAGCACAAACCGTGTTGATTTAGAGTTCCAACTACATGTATCCATATAGGAGAAAACAGAGTGAAACCTAAACATGAAAACGGTTACTGCAAAGGAACGGTTTATCCTAGAAGAACGAAATTTGGTGAGCCAAGTGGGATTGGTGTACTGATCATTACCTGCAAGTATCATCAAGATTGGGTGAAAAAATGTTTGCTGAGATTTCAGGAAACTCGTAGTTTTTTGGAAGCTTGGCAACCCCTTTCAATGAAAGTGATTCTCCTCAGTCTCTGATTGGGGCTACTTCAATAGGACACAAACCATAGCGATAGACTTGGAACTACATTATTGTGCCAAGTTTCAAAAGCTAGCACAAACGTGTTTGATTTAGAGTTCCAACTACATGTATCCATAGAGGAGAAAATAGAGTGAAACCTAAACATGAAAACGGTTACTGCAAAGGAAAGGTTTAACTAGAAGAAAGAAATTTGGTGAGCCAAGTGTGATTGGATTACTGATCATTACCTGCAAGTATCATCAAGATGGTGAAAAATGTTTGCTGAGATTTCAGGAAACTCGTAGTTTTTTGGAAGCTTGGCAACCCCTTTCAATGAAAGTGATTCTCGTCAGTCTCTGCTTGGGGCTACTTCAGTAGGACACAAACCATAGCCATAGAACTTGGAACTACATTATTGTGCCAAGTTTCAAAGAGCTAGCACAAACCGCGTTTTATTTAGAGTTCCAAATACATGTTTCCATATAGGAGAAAAACAGAAGTGAAACCTAAACATGAAACGGTTACTGCAAAGGAACGGTTTAACCTAGAAGAACGAAATTTGGTGAGCCAAGTGGGATTGGTGTACTGATCATTACCTGCAAGTATCATCAAGATTGGGTGAAAAAATGTTTGCTGAGATTTCAGGAATCTCGTAGTTTTTTGGAAGCTTGGCAACCAATTTCAATGAATGTGATTCTCGTCAGTCTCTTGCTTGGGGCTACTTCAATAGGACACAAACCATAGCGATAGAACTTGGAACTACATTATTGTGCCAAGTTCAAAGAGCTAGCACAAACCGTGTTTGATTTAGAGTTCCAACTACATGTATCCATATAGGAGAAAACAGAGTGAAACCTAAACATGAAAACGGTTACTGCAAAGGAACGGTTTAACCTTGAAGAACGAAATTTGGTGAGCCAAGTGGGATTGGTGTACTGAGCAGTTACCTGCCAGTATCAGCATGAGTGGGTGAAAAAAATGGTTTACTGTGATTTCAGGAACTCGAGTTGTTGGGAAGCTTGGCAACCCCTTTCAATGAAAGTGATTCGTCAGTCTCTACTTCAGGCTACTTCAATAGGACACAAACCATAGCGATAGAACTTGGAACTACATTATTGTGCCAAGTTTCAAAGAGCTAGCACAAACCGCATTTGATTTAGAGTTCCACCAACATGTATCCATATAGGAGAAAACAGAGTGAAACTAAACATGAAAACGGTTACTGCAAAGGAACGGTTTAACCTAGAAGAACGAAATTTGGAAAGCCAAGTGGGATTGTGTACTGATCATTACCTGCAAGTATCATCAAGATTGGGGTGAAAAAATGTTTGCTGAGATTTCAGGAAACTCGTAGTTCTTACAGAAGGTTGGAAACCCTTTCAATGAAAGGGATTCTCGTCAGTCTCTGCTTCGGGCTACATCAATAGGACACCAACCATAGCCATAGAACTTGGAACTACATTATTGTGCCAAGTTTCAAAGAGCTAGCACAAACCGTCTTTGATTAAGAGTTCCAACTACATGTATTCCATATAGGAGAAAACAGAGTGAAACCTAAACATGAAAACGGTTACTGCAAAGAAACGTTTAACCTAGAAGAACGAAATTTGGTGAGCCAAGTGGGATTGGATTACTGATATTACCTGCAAGTATCATCAAGATTGGTGAAAAATGTTTGCTGAGATTTCTGGAAACTCGTAGTTTTTTGGAAGCTTGGCAACCCCTTTCAATGAAAGTGATTCTCGTCAGTCTCTGCTTGGGGATACTTCATTAGGACACAAACCATAGCGATAGAACTTTGAACTACATTATTGTGCCAAGTTTCAAAGAGCTAGCAGAAACCGCGTTTTATTTAGAGTTCCACCTACATGTATCCATATAGGAGAAAACAGAGTGAAACCTAAACATGAAAACGGTTACTGCAAAGGAACGGTTTAACCTAGAGAACGAAATTTGGTGAGCCAAGTGGGATTGGTGTACTGATCATTACCTGCAAGTATCCTCAGATTGGTTGAAAAAATATTTGCTGAGATTTCAGGAAACTCGTAGTTTTACGGAAGCTTGGCAACCCCTTTCAATGAAAGTGATTCTCCTCAGTCTCTGCTTGGGGCTACTTCAATAGGACACAAACCATAGCCATAGAACTTGGAACTACATTATTGTGCCATGTTTCAAAGAATTAGCACAACCGTGTTTGATTTAGAGTTCCAACTACATGTATCCATATAGGAGAAAAACAGAGTGAAACCTAAACATGAAAACGGTTACTGCAAAGGAACGGTTTTAACCTAGAAGAACGAATTTGGTGAGCCAAGTGGGATGGTGTACTGATCATTACCTGCAAGTATCATCTAGATTGGGTGAAAAAATATTTGCTGAGATTTCAGGAAACTCGTAGTTTTACGGAAGCTTGGCAACCACTTTCAATGAAAGGGATTCTCGTCAGTCTCTGCTTCGGGCTACTTCAATAGGACCCAAACCATAGCGATAGAACTTGGAACTACATTATTGTGCCATGTTTCAAAGACTAGCACAAACCGTCTTTGATTTAGAGTTCCAACTACATGTATCCATGGAGGAGAAAATAGAGTGAAACCTAAACATGAAAACGGTGCAAAGAAAGGTACTGCAAAGGAACGTTAACCTAGAAGAACGAAATTTGGTGAGCCAAGTGTGATTGGATTACTGATCATTACCTGCAAGTATCATCAAGATTGGTGAAAAAAATGTTGCTGAGATTTCAGGAAACTCGTAGTTTTTTGGAAGCTTGGCAACCCCTTTCAATGAAAGTGATTCTCGTCAGTCTCTGCTTGGGGCTACTTCAATAGGACACAAACCATAGCATAGAACTTTGAACTACATTATTGTGCCAAGTTTCAAAGAGCTAGCACAAACCGTCTTTGATTTAGAGTTCCAACTACATGTATCCATATAGGAGAAAACAGAGTGAAACATAAACATGAAAACGGTGACTGCAAAGGAACTGTTTAACCTAGAAGAACGAAATGTGGTGAGCCAAGTGGGACTGGTTTACTGATCATTACCTGCAAGTATCATCAAGATTGGGTGAAAAAATATTTGCTGAGATTTCAGGAAACTCGTAGTTTTACGGAAGCTAGGCAACCCCTTTCAATGAAAGTGATTCTCGTCAGTCTCTGCTTCGGGCTACTTCAATAGGACACAAACCATAGCGATAGAACTTGGAACTACATTATTGTGCCAAGTTTCAAAGAGCTAGCACAAACCGTCTTTGATTTAGAGTTCCAATTACATGTATCCATAGAGGAGAAAATAGAGTGAAACCTAAACATGAAAACGGTTACTGCAAAGGAACTGTTTAACCTAGAAGAACGAAATGTGGTGAGCCAAGTGGGAATGGTTTACTGATCATTACCTGCAAGTATCATCAAGATTGGGTGAAAAAATATTTGCTGAGATTTCAGGAAACTCGTAGTTTTACGGAAGCTAGGCAACCCCTTTCAATGAAAGTGATTCTCGTCAGTCTCTGCTTGGGGCTACTTCAATAGGTCACAAACCATAGCGATAGAACTTGGAACTACATTATTGTGCCAAGTTTCAAAGAGCTAGCACAAACCGTCTTTGATTTAGAGTTCCAATTACATGTATCCATAGAGGAGAAAATAGAGTGAAACCTAAACATGAAAACGGTTACTGCAAAGGAACGGTTTAACCTAGAAGAACAAAATTTGGTGAGCCAAGTGTGATTGGATTACTGATCATTACCTGCAAGTATCATCAAGATTGGTGAAAAAATGTTTGGTGAGATTTCAGGAAACTCGTATTTTTTTTGGAAGCTTGGCAACCCCTTTCTATGAAAGTGATTCTGGTCAGTCTCTGCTTGCCGCTACTTCAATAGGACACAAACCATAGCCATAGAACTTGGAACTACATTATTGTGCCAACTTTCAAAGAATTAGCACAAACCGTGTTTGATTTAGAGTTCCAACTACATGTATCCATATAGGAGAAAACAGAGTGAAACCTAAACATGAAAACGGTTACTGCAAAGGAACGGTTTAACCTAGAAGAACGAAATTTGGTGAGCCAAGTGGGATTGGATTACTGATCATTACCTGCAAGTATCATCAAGATTGGTGAAAAAATGTTTGCTGAGATTTCAGGAAACTCGTAGTTTTTTGGAAGCTTGGCAACCCCTTTCAATGAAAGTGATTCTCGTGAGTCTCTGCTTGGGGCTACTTCAGTAGGACACAAACCATAGCCATAGAACTTGGAACTACATTATTGTGCCAAGTTTCAAAGAGCTAGCACAAACCGCGTTTTATTTAGAGTTCCAAATACATGTATCCATATAGGAGAAAACAGAGTGAAACCTAAACATGAAAACGGTTACTGCAAAGGAACGGTTTAACGTAGAAGAACGAAATTTGGTGAGCCAAGTGGGATTGGTGTACTGATCATTACCTGCAAGTATCATCAAGATTGGGTGAAAAAATGTTTGATGAGATTTCAGGAATCTCGTAGTTTTTTGGAAGCTTGGCAACCAATTTCAATGAATGTGATTCTCGTCAGTCTCTGCTTGGGGCTACTTCAATAGGACACAAACCATAGCGATAGAACTTGGAACTACATTATTGTGCCAAGTTTCAAAGAGCTAGCACAAACCGTCTTTGATATAGAGTTCCAACTACATGTATCCATATAGGAGAAAACAGAGTGAAACCTAAACATGAAAACGGTTACTGCAAAGGAACGGTTTAACCTAGAAGAACGAAATTTTGTGAGCCAAGTGGGATTGGTGTACTGATCATTACCTGCAAGTATCATCAAGATTGGGTGAAAAAATGTTTGCTGAGATTTCAGGAAACTCGTAGTTTTACGGAAGCTTGGCAACCCATTTCAATGAAAGGGATGCTCGTCAGTCTCTGTTTCGGGCTACTTCAATAGGACACAAACCATAGCGATAGAACTTGGAACTACATTATTGTGCCATGTTTCAAAGAGCTAGCACAAACCGTCTTTGATTTAGAGTTCCAACTACATGTATCCATAGAGGAGAAAATAGAGTGAAACCTAAACATGAAAACGGTTACTGCAAAGGAACGGTTTAACCTAGAAGAACGAAATTTGGTGAGCCAAGTGGGATTGGTGTACTGATCATTACCTGCCAGTATCATCAAGATTGGGTGAAAAAATGTTTGCTGAGATTTCAGGAAACTCGTAGTTTTTTGGAAGCTTGGCAACCCCTTTCAATGAAAGTGATTCTCGTCAGTCTCTGCTTGGGGCTACTTCAGTAGGACACAAACCATAGCCATAGAACTTGGAACTACATTATTGTGCCAAGTTTCAAAGAGCTAGCACAAACCGCGTTTTATTTAGAGTTCCAAATACATGTATCCATATAGGAGAAAACAGAGTGAAACCTAAACATGAAAACGGTTACTGCAAAGGAACGGTTTAACCTAGAAGAACGAAATTTGGTGAGCCAAGTGGGATTGGTGTACTGATCATTACCTGCAAGCATCATCAAGATTGGGTGAAAAAATGTTTGCTGAGATTTCAGGAATCTCGTAGTTTTTTGGAAGCTTGGCAACCCCTTTCAATGAAAGTGATTCTCGTCAGTCTCTGCTTGGGGATACTTCAATAGGACACAAACCATAGCCATAGAACTTGGAACTACATTATTGTGCCATGTTTCAAAGAGCTAGCACAAACCGTGTATGATTTAGAGTTCCAACTACATGTATCCATATAGGAGAAAACAGAGTGAAACCTAAACATGAAAACGGTTACTGCAAAGGAACGGTTTAACCTAGAAGAACGAAATTTGGTAAGCCAAGTGGGATTGGTGTACTGATCATTACCTGCAAGTATCATCAAGATTAGGTGAAAAAATGTTTGCTGAGATTTCAGGAAACTCGTAGTTTTTTGGAAGCTTGGCAACCCCTTTCAATGAAAGTGATTCTCGTCAGTCTCTGCTTGGGGCTGTTTCAATAGGACACAAACCATAGCGATAGAACTTTGAACTACATTATTGTGCCAAGTTTCAAAGAGCTAGCACAAACGGTCTTTGATTTAGAGTTCCAACTACATGTATCCATATAGGAGAAAACAGAGTGAAACCTAAACATGAAAACGGTTACTGCAAAGGAACGGTTTAACCTAGAAGAACGAAATTTGGTAAGCCAAGTGGGATTGGTGTACTGATCACTACCTGCAAGTATCATCAAGATTGGTGAAAAAATGTTTGCTGAGATTTCAGGAAACTCGTAGTTTTTTGGAAGCTTGGCAACCCCTTTCAATGAAAGTGATTCTCGTCAGTCTCTGCTTGGGGCTATTTCAATAGGACACAAACCATAGCGATAGAACTTGGAAATACATTATTGTGCCAAGTGTCAAAGAGCTAGCACAAACCCTGTTTGATTTAGAGTTCCAAGTACATGTATCCATATAGTAGAAAAGAGACTGAAACCCAAACATGAAAACGGTTACTGCAAAGGAACGGTTTAACCTAGAAGAACGAAATTTGGAGAGCCAAGTGGGATTGGTGCACTGATCATTACTTGCCTGTATCATCAAGATTGGGAGAAAAAATGTTTGCTGAAATTTCAGGAAACTCGTAGATTTATGGAAGTTTGGCAACCCCTTTCAATGAAAGTGATTCTCGTCAATCTCTGCTTGGGGCTACTTCAATAGGATACAAACCATAGCGATAGAACTTGGAACTATATTATTGTGCCAAGTTTCAAAGAATTAGCACAAACCGTGTTTGATTTAGAGTTCCAACTACATGTATCCATATAGGAGAAAACAGAGTGAAACCTAAACATGAAAACGGTTACTGCAAAGGAATGGTTTAACCTAGAATAACGAAATTTGGTGAGCCAAGTGTGATTGGATTACTGATCATTACCTGCAAGTATCATCAAGATTGGTGAAAAAATGTTTGGTGAGATTTCAGGAAACTCGTAGTTTTTTTGGAAGCTTGGCAACCCCTTTCAATGAATGTGATGCTCGTCATACTCTGCTTGGGGCTACTTCAATAGGACAAAAACCATAGCCATCGATCTTGGAACTACATTATTGTGCCATGTTTCAAAGAGCTAGCACAAACCGTGTTTGATTTAGAGTTCCAACTACATGTATCCATATAGGAGAAAACAGAGTGAAACCTAAACATGAAAACGGTTACTGCAAAGGAACGGTTTAACCTAGAATAACGAAATTTGGTGAGCCAAGTGTGATTGGATTACTGATCATTACCTGCAAGTATCATCAAGATTGGGTGAAAAAATGTTTGGTGAGATTTCAGGAAACTCGTAGTTTTTTTGGAAGCTTGGCAACCCCTTTCAATGAAAGTGATTCTGGTCAGTCTCTGCTTGCGGCTACTTCAATAGGACACAAACCATAGCGATAGAACTTGGAACTACATTATTGTGCCAAGTTTCAAAGAGCTAGCACAAACCGCGTTTGATTTAGAGTTCCAACTACATGTATCCATATAGGAGAAAACAGAGTGAAACCTAAACATGAAAACGGTTACTGCAAAGGAACGGTTTAACCTAGAAGAACGAAATTTGGTGAGCCAAGTGGGATTGGATTACTGATCATTACCTGCAAGTATCAACAAGATTGGTGAAAAAAGGTTTGGTGAGATTTCAGGAAACTCGTAGTTTTTTGGAAGCTTGGCAACCCCTTTCAATGAATGTGATTCTCGTCAGTCTCTGCTTGGGGCTACTTCAATAGGACACAAACCATAGCCATAGAACTTGGAACTACATTATTGTGCCAAGTATCAAAGAGCTAGCACAAACCGTGTTTGATTTAGAGTTCCAACTACATGTATCCATATAGGAGAAAACAGAGTGAAACCTAAACATGAAAACGGTTACTGCAAAGGAACGGTTTAACCTAGAAGAACGAAATTTGGTGAGCCAAGTGGGATTGGGGTACTGATCATTACCTGCCAGTATCATCAAGATTGGGTGAAAAAATGTTTGCTGAGATTTCAGGAATCTCGTAGTTTTTTGGAAGCTTGGCAACCAATTTCAATGAATGTGATTCTCGTCAGTCTCTGCTTGGGGCTACTTCAATAGGACACAAACCATAGCGATAGAACTTGGAACTACATCATTGTGCCAAGTTTCAAAGAGCTAGCACAAACCGTCTTTGATTTAGAGTTCCAACTACATGTATCCATATAGGAGAAAACAGAGTGAAACCTAAACATGAAAACGGTTACTGCAAAGGAACGGTTTAACCTAGAAGAACGAAATTTGGTGAGCCAAGTGGGATTGGTGTACTGATCATTACCTGCAAGTATCATCAAGATTGGGTGAAAAAAAGTTTGCTGAGATTTCAAGAAACTCGTAGTTTTACGGAAGATTGGCAACCCCTTTCAATGAAAGTGATTCTCGTCAGTCTCTGCTTGGGGCTACTTCAATAGGACACAAACCATAGCGATAGAACTTGGAACTACATTATTGTGCCAAGTTTCAAAGAGCTAGCACAAACCGTCTTTGATTTAGAGTTCCAACTACATGTATCCATAGAGGAGAAAATAGAGTGAAACCTAAACATGAAAACGGTTACTGCAAAGGAACGGTTTAACCTAGAAGAACGAAATTTGGTGAGCCAAGTGTGATTGGATTACTGATCATTACCTGCAAGTATCATCAAGATTGGTGAAAAAAATGTTTGCTGAGATTTCAGGAAACTCGTAGTTTTTTGGAAGCTTGGCAACCCCTTTCAATGAAAGTGATTCTCGTCAGTCTCTGCTTGGGGCTACTTCAATAGGACACAAACCATAGCGATAGAACTTGGAACTACATTATTGTGCCAAGTTTCAAAGAGCTAGCACAAACCGTCTTTGATTTAGAGTTCCAATTACATGTATCCATAGAGGAGAAAATAGAGTGAAACCTAAACATGAAAACGGTTACTGCAAAGGAACGGTTTAACCTAGAAGAACAAAAATTTGGTGAGCCAAGTGTGATTGGATTACTGATCATTACCTGCAAGTATCATCAAGATTGGTGAAAAAATGTTTGGTGAGATTTCAGGAAACTCGTATTTTTTTTGGAAGCTTGGCAACCCCTTTCTATGAAAGTGATTCTGGTCAGTCTCTGCTTGCCGCTACTTCAATAGGACACAAACCATAGCCATAGAACTTGGAACTACATTATTGTGCCATGTTTCAAAGAATTAGCACAAACCGTGTTTGATTTAGAGTTCCAACTACATGTATCCATATAGGAGAAAACAGAGTGAAACCTAAACATGAAAACGGTTACTGCAAAGGAACGGTTTAACCTAGAAGAACGAAATTTGGTGAGCCAAGTGGGATTGGATTACTGATCATTACCTGCAAGTATCATCAAGATTGGTGAAAAAATGTTTGCTGAGATTTCAGGAAACTCGTAGTTTTTTGAAGCTTGGCAACCCCTTTCAATGAAAGTGATTCTCGTGAGTCTCTGCTTGGGGCTACTTCAGTAGGACACAAACCATAGCCATAGAACTTGGAACTACATTATTGTGCCAAGTTTCAAAGAGCTAGCACAAACCGCGTTTTATTTAGAGTTCCAAATACATGTATCCATATAGGAGAAAACAGAGTGAAACCTAAACATGAAAACGGTTACTGCAAAGGAACGGTTTAACCTAGAAGAACGAAATTTGGTGAGCCAAGTGGGATTGGTGTACTGATCATTACCTGCAAGCATCATCAAGATTGGGTGAAAAAATGTTTGCTGAGATTTCAGGAATCTCGTAGTTTTTTGGAAGCTTGGCAACCCCTTTCAATGAAAGTGATTCTCGTCAGTCTCTGCTTGGGGATACTTCAATAGGACACAAACCATAGCCATAGAACTTGGAACTACATTATTGTGCCATGTTTCAAAGAGCTAGCACAAACCGTGTATGATTTAGAGTTCCAACTACATGTATCCATATAGGAGAAAACAGAGTGAAACCTAAACATGAAAACGGTTACTGCAAAGGAACGGTTTAACCTAGAAGAACGAAATTTGGTAAGCCAAGTGGGATTGGTGTACTGATCATTACCTGCAAGTATCATCAAGATTAGGTGAAAAAATGTTTGGTGAGATTTCAGGAAACTCGTAGTTTTTTGGAAGCTTGGCAACCCTTTCAATGAAAGTGATTCTCGTCAGTCTCTGCTTGGGGCTGTTTCAATAGGACACAAACCATAGCGATAGAACTTTGAACTACATTATTGTGCCAAGTTTCAAAGAGCTAGCACAAACCGTCTTTGATTTAGAGTTCCAACTACATGTATCCATATAGGAGAAAACAGAGTGAAACCTTAACATGAAAACGGTTACTGCAAAGGAACGGTTTAACCTAGAAGAACGAAATTTGGTGAGCCAAGTGGGATTGGTTTACTGATCATTACCTGCAAGTATCATCAAGATTGGGTGAAAAAATGTTTGCTGAGATTTCAGGAAACTCGTAGTTTTACGGAAGCTTGGCAACGCCTTTCAATGAAAGGGATTCTCGTCAGTCTCTGCTTCGGGCTACTTCAATAGGACACAAACCATAGCGATAGAACTTGGAACTACATTATTGTGCCAAGTTTCAAAGAGCTAGCACAAACCGTCTTTGATTTAGAGTTCCAACTACATGTATCCATATAGGAGAAAACAGAGTGAAACCTAAACATGAAAACGGTTACTGCAAAGAACGGTTTAACCTAGAAGAACGAAATTTGGTAAGCCAAGTGGGATTGGTGTACTGATCATTACCTGCAAGTATCATCAAGATTGGTGAAAAAATGTTTGCTGAGATTTCAGGAAACTCGTAGTTTTTTGGAAGCTTGGCAACCCCTTTCAATGAAAGTGATTCTCGTCAGTCTCTGCTTGGGGCTATTTCAATAGGACACAAACCATAGCGATAGAACTTGGAAATACATTATTGTGCCAAGTGTCAAAGAGCTAGCACAAACCCTGTTTGATTTAGAGTTCCAAGTACATGTATCCATATAGTAGAAAAGAGACTGAAACCCAAACATGAAAACGGTTACTGCAAAGGAACGGTTTAACCTAGAAGAACGAAATTTGGAGAGCCAAGTGGGATTGGTGCACTGATCATTACTTGCCTGTATCATCAAGATTGGGAGAAAAAATGTTTGCTGAAATTTCAGGAAACTCGTAGATTTATGGAAGTTTGGCAACCCCTTTCAATGAAAGTGATTCTCGTCAATCTCTGCTTGGGGCTACTTCAATAGGATACAAACCATAGCGATAGAACTTGGAACTATATTATTGTGCCAAGTTTCAAAGAATTAGCACAAACCGTGTTTGATTTAGAGTTCCAACTACATGTATCCATATAGGAGAAAACAGAGTGAAACCTAAACATGAAAACGGTTACTGCAAAGGAATGGTTTAACCTAGAATAACGAAATTTGGTGAGCCAAGTGTGATTGGATTACTGATCATTACCTGCAAGTATCATCAAGATTGGTGAAAAAAGGTTTGGTGAGATTTCAGGAAACTCGTAGTTTTTTTGGAAGCTTGGCAACCCCTTTCAATGAATGTGATGCTCGTCATACTCTGCTTGGGGCTACTTCAATAGGACAAAAACCATAGCCATCGATCTTGGAACTACATTATTGTGCCATGTTTCAAAGAGCTAGCACAAACCGTGTTTGATTTAGAGTTCCAACTACATGTATCCATATAGGAGAAAACAGAGTGAAACCTAAACATGAAAACGGTTACTGCAAAGGAACGGTTTAACCTAGAATAACGAAATTTGGTGAGCCAAGTGTGATTGGATTACTGATCATTACCTGCAAGTATCATCAAGATTGGGTGAAAAAATGTTTGGTGAGATTTCAGGAAACTCGTAGTTTTTTTGGAAGCTTGGCAACCCCTTTCAATGAAAGTGATTCTGGTCAGTCTCTGCTTGCGGCTACTTCAATAGGACACAAACCATAGCGATAGAACTTGGAACTACATTATTGTGCCAAGTTTCAAAGAGCTAGCACAAACCGCGTTTGATTTAGAGTTCCAACTACATGTATCCATATAGGAGAAAACAGAGTGAAACCTAAACATGAAAACGGTTACTGCAAAGGAACGGTTTAACCTAGAAGAACGAAATTTGGTGAGCCAAGTGGGATTGGATTACTGATCATTACCTGCAAGTATCAACAAGATTGGTGAAAAAAGGTTTGGTGAGATTTCAGGAAACTCGTAGTTTTTTTGGAAGCTTGGCAACCCCTTTCAATGAATGTGATTCTCGTCAGTCTCTGCTTGGGGCTACTTCAATAGGACACAAACCATAGCCATAGAACTTGGAACTACATTATTGTGCCAAGTATCAAAGAGCTAGCACAAACCGTGTTTGATTTAGAGTTCCAACTACATGTATCCATATAGGAGAAAACAGAGTGAAACCTAAACATGAAAACGGTTACTGCAAAGGAACGGTTTAACCTAGAAGAACGAAATTTGGTGAGCCAAGTGGGATTGGTGTACTGATCATTACCTGCCAGTATCATCAAGATTGGGTGAAAAAATGTTTGCTGAGATTTCAGGAATCTCGTAGTTTTTTGGAAGCTTGGCAACCAATTTCAATGAATGTGATTCTCGTCAGTCTCTGCTTGGGGCTACTTCAATAGGACACAAACCATAGCGATAGAACTTGGAACTACATCATTGTGCCAAGTTTCAAAGAGCTAGCACAAACCGTCTTTGATTTAGAGTTCCAACTACATGTATCCATAGAGGAGAAAACAGAGTGAAACCTAAACATGAAAAAGGTTACTGCAAAGGAACGGTTTAACCTAGAAGAACGAAATTTGGTGAGCCAAGTGGGATTGGTGTACTGATCATTACCTGCAAGTATCATCAAGATTGGGTGAAAAAATGTTTGCTGAGATTTCAGGAAACTCGTAGTTTCACGGAAGCTTGGCAACCCATTTCAATGAAAGGGATGCTCGTCAGTCTCTGTTTCGGGCTACTTCAATAGGACACAAACCATAGCGATAGAACTTGGAACTACATTATTGTGCCATGTTTCAAAGAGCTAGCACAAACCGTCTTTGATTTAGAGTTCCAACTACATGTATCCATAGAGGAGAAAATAGAGTGAAACCTAAACATGAAAACGGTTACTGCAAAGGAACGGTTTAACCTAGAAGAACGAAATTTGGTGAGCCAAGTGGGATTGGTGTACTGATCATTCCTGCCAGTATCATCAAGTTTGGGTGAAAAAATGTTTGCTGAGATTTCAGGAAACTCGTAGTTTTTTGGAAGCTTGGCAACCCCTTTCAATGAAAGTGATTCTCGTCAGTCTCTACTTCAGGCTACTTCAATAGGACACAAACCATAGCGATAGAACTTGGAACTACATTATTGTGCCAAGTTTCAAAGAGCTAGCACAAACCGTGTTTGATTTAGAGTTCCACCTACATGTATCCATATAGGAGAAAACAGAGTGAAACCTAAACATGAAAACGGTTACTGCAAAGAAACGGTTTAACCTAGAAGAACGAAATTTGGTGAGCCAAGTGGGATTGGATTACTGATCATTACCTGCAAGTATCATCAAGATTGCTGAAAAAATTTTTGCTGAGATTTCAGGAAACTCGTAGTTTTTTGGAAGCTTGGCAACCCCTTTCAATGAAAGTGATTCTCGTCAGTCTCTGCTTGGGGCTACTTCAATAGGACACAAACCATAGCCATATAACTTGGAACTACATTATTGTGCCAAGTTTCAAAGAGCTAGCACAAACCGTGTTTGATTTAGAGTTCCAACTACATGTATCCATATAGGAGAAAACAGAGTGAAACCTAAACATGAAAACGGTTACTGCAAAGGAACGGTTTAACCTAGAAGAACGAAATTTGGTGAGCCAAGTGGGATTTGTGTACTGATCATTACCTGCAAGTATGATCAAGATTAGGTGAAAAAATGTTTGGTGAGATTTCAGGAAACTCGTAGTTTTTTGGAAGCTTGGCAACCCCTTTCAATGAAAGTGATTCTCGTCAGTCTCTGCTTGGGGCTATTTCAATAGGACACAAACCATAGCGATAGAACTTTGAACTACATTATTGTGCCAAGTTTCAAAGAGCTAGCACAAACCGTCTTTGATTTAGAGTTCCAACTACATGTTCCATATAGGAGAAAACAGAGTGAAACCTAAACATGAAAACGGTTACTGCAAAGGAACGGTTTAAACCTAGAAGAACGAAATTTGGTGAGCCAAGTGGGATTGGTGTACTGATCATTACCTGCAAGTATCATCAAGATTGGGTGAAAAAAAGTTTGCTGAGATTTCAAGAAACTCGTAGTTTTACGGAAGATTGGCAACCCCTTTCAATGAAAGGGATTCTCGTCAGTCTCTGATTCGGGCTACTTCAATACGACACAAACCATAGCGATAGAACTTGGAACTACATTATTGTGCCAAGTTTCAAAGAGCTAGCACAAACCGTCTTTGATTTAGAGTTCCAACTACATGTATCCATAGAGGAGAAAATAGAGTGAAACCTAAACATGAAAACGGTTACTGCAAAGGAACGGTTTAACCTAGAAGAACGAAATTTGGTGAGCCAAGTGGGATTGGATTACTGATCATTACCTGCAAGTATCATCAAGATTGGTGAAAAAAATGTTTGCTGAGATTTCAGGAAACTCGTAGTTTTTTGGAAGCTTGGCAACCCCTTTCAATGAAAGTGATTCTCGTCAGTCTGTGCTTGGGGCTACTTGAATAGGACACAAAACCATAGCGATAGAACTTGGAACTACATTATTGTGCCAAGTTTCAAAGAGCTAGCACAAACCGTCTTTGATTTAGAGTTCCAATTACATGTATCCATAGAGGAGAAAATAGAGTGAAACCTAAACATGAAAACGGTTACTGCAAAGGAACGGTTTAACCTAGAAGAACAAAATTTGGTGAGCCAAGTGTGATTGGATTACTGATCATTACCTGCAAGTATCATCAAGATTGGTGAAAAATGTTTGGTGAGATTTCAGGAAACTCGTATTTTTTTTGGAAGCTTGGCAACCCCTTTCTATGAAAGTGATTCTGGTCAGTCTCTGCTTGCCGCTACTTCAATAGGACACAAACCATAGCCATAGAACTTGGAACTACATTATTGTGCCAAGTTTCAAAGAATTAGCACAAACCGTGTTTGATTTAGAGTTCCAACTACATGTATCCATATAGGAGAAAACAGAGTGAAACCTAAACATGAAAACGGTTACTGCAAAGGAACGGTTTAACCTAGAAGAACGAAATTTGGTGAGCCAAGTGGGATTGGATTACTGATCATTACCTGCAAGTATCATCAAGATTGGTGAAAAAATGTTTGCTGAGATTTCAGGAAACTCGTAGTTTTTTGGAAGCTTGGCAACCCCTTTCAATGAAAGTGATTCTCGTGAGTCTCTGCTTGGGGCTACTTCAGTAGGACACAAACCATAGCCATAGAACTTGGAACTACATTATTGTGCCAAGTTTCAAAGAGCTAGCACAAACCGCGTTTTATTTAGAGTTCCAAATACATGTATCCATATAGGAGAAAACAGAGTGAAACCTAAACATGAAAACGGTTACTGCAAAGGAACGGTTTAACCTAGAAGAACGAAATTTGGTGAGCCAAGTGGGATTGGTGTACTGATCATTACCTGCAAGTATCATCAAGATTGGGTGAAAAAATGTTTGCTGAGATTTCAGGAATCTCGTAGTTTTTTGGAAGCTTGGCAACCAATTTCAATGAATGTGATTCTCGTCAGTCTCTGCTTGGGGCTACTTCAATAGGACACAAACCATAGCGATAGAACTTGGAACTACATTATTGTGCCAAGTTTCAAAGAGCTAGCACAAACCGTCTTTGATATAGAGTTCCAACTACATGTATCCATATAGGAGAAAACAGAGTGAAATCTAAACATGAAAACGGTTACTGCAAAGGAACGGTTTAACCTAGAAGAACGAAATTTGGTGAGCCAAGTGGGATTGGTGTACTGATCATTACCTGCAAGTATCATCAAGATTGGGTGAAAAAATGTTTGCTGAGATTTCAGGAAACTCGTAGTTTTACGGAAGCTTGGCAACCCATTTCAATGAAAGGGATGCTCGTCAGTCTCTGCTTCGGGCTACTTCAATAGGACACAAACCATAGCGATAGAACTTGGAACTATATTATTGTGCCAAGTTTCGAAGAGCTAGCACAAACCGCGTTTGATTTAGAGTTCCAAATACATGTATCCATATTGGAGAAAACAGAGTGAAACCTAAACATGAAAACGGTTACTGCAAAGGAACGGTTTAACCTAGAAGAACGAAATTTGGTGAGCCAAGTGGGATTGGATTACTGATCATTACCTGCAAGTATCATCAAGATTGGTGAAAAAATGTTTGGTGAGATTTCAGGATTCTCGTAGTTTTACGAAGCTTGGCAACCCCTTTCAATGAAAGTGATTCTCGTCAGTCTCTGCTTGGGGCTACTTCAGTAGGACACAAACCATAGCCATAGAACTTGGAACTACATTATTGTGAAAAGTTTCAAAGAGCTAGCACAAACCGTGTTTGATTTAGAGTTCCAACTACATGTATCCATATAGGAGAAAACAGAGTGAAACCTAAACATGAAAACGGTTACTGCAAAGGAACGGTTTAACCTAGAAGAACGAAATTTGGTGAGCCAAGTGGGATTGGTGTACTGATCATTACCTGCAAGTATCATCAAGATTGGGTGAAAAATGTTTGCTGAGATTTCAGGATTCTCGTAGTTTTACGGAAGCTTGGCAACCCCTTTCAATGAAAGTGATTCTCGTCAGTCTCTGCTTCGGGCTACTTCAATAGGACACAAACCACAGACATAGAACTTGGAACTACATTATTGTGCCAAGTTTCAAAGAGCTAGCACAAACCGTGTTTGATTTAGAGTTCCAACTACATGTATCCATATAGGAGAAAACAGAGTGAAACCTAAACATGAAAACGGTTACTGTAAAGGAACGGTTTAACCTAGACGAACGAAATTTGGTGAGCCAAGTGGGATTGGATTACTGATCATTACCTGCAAGTATCATCAAGATTGGTGAAAAAATGTTTGGTGAGATTTCAGGAAACTCGTAGTTTTTTTGGAAGCTTGGCAACCCCTTTCAATGAATGTGATACTCGTCAGTCTCTGCTTGGGGCTACTTCAATAGGACACAAACCATAGCCATAGAACTTCGAACTACATTATTGTGCCAAGTATCAAAGAGCTAGCACAAACCGTGTTTGATTTAGTGTTCCAACTACATGTATCCATATAGGAGAAAACAGAGTGAAACCTAAACATGAAAACGGTTACTGCAAAGGAACGGTTTAACCTAGAAGAACGAAATTTGGTGAGCCAAGTGTGATTGGATTACTGATCATTACCTGCAAGTATCAACAAGATTGGTGAAAAAAGGTTTGGTGAGATTTCAGGAAACTCGTAGTTTTTTTGGAAGCTTGGCAACCCCTTTCAATGAATGTGATTCTCGTCAGTCTCTGCTTGGGGCTACTTCAATAGGACACAAACCATAGCCATAGAACTTGGAACTACATTATTGTGCCAAGTATCAAAGAGCTAGCACAAACCGTGTTTGATTTAGAGTTCCAACTACATGTATCCATATAGGAGAAAACAGAGTGAAACCTAAACATGAAAACGGTTACTGCAAAGGAACGGTTTAACCTATAAGAACGAAATTTGGTGAGCCAAGTGGGATTGGTGTACTGATCATTACCTGCCAGTATCATCAAGATTGGGTGAAAAAATGTTTGCTGAGATTTCAGGAATCTCGTAGTTTTTTGGAAGCTTGGCAACCAATTTCAATGAATGTGATTCTCGTCAGTCTCTGCTTGGGGCTACTTCAATAGGACACAAACCATAGCGATAGAACTTGGAACTACATCATTGTGCCAAGTTTCAAAGAGCTAGCACACACCGTCTTTGATTTAGAGTTCCAACTACATGTATCCATAGAGGAGAAAACAGAGTGAAACCTAAACATGAAAACGGTTACTGCAAAGGAACGGTTTAACCTAGAAGAACGAAATTTGGTGAGACAAGTGGGATTGGTGTACTGATCATTACCTGCAAGTATCATCAAGATTGGGTGAAAAAATGTTTGCTGAGATTTCAGGAAACTCGTAGTTTTTTGGAAGCTTGGCAACCCCTTTCAATGAAAGTGATTCTCGTCAGTCTCTACTTCAGGCTACTTCAATAGGACACAAACCATAGCGATAGAACTTGGAACTACATTATTGTGCCAAGTTTCAAAGAGCTAGCACAAACCGTGTTTGATTTAGAGTTCCACCTACATGTATCCATATAGGAGAAAACAGAGTGAAACCTAAACATGAAAACGGTTACTGCAAAGAAACGGTTTAACCTAGAAGAACGAAATTTGGTGAGCCAAGTGGATTGGATTACTGATCATTACCTGCAAGTATCATCAAGATTACTGAAAAAATTTTTGCTGAGATTTCAGGAAACTCGTAGTTTTTTGGAAGCTTGGCAACCCCTTTCAATGAAAGTGATTCTCGTCAGTCTCTGCTTGGGGCTACTTCAATAGGACACAAACCATAGCCATAGAACTTGGAACTACATTATTGTGCCAAGTTTCAAAGAGCTAGCACAAACCGTGTTTGATTTAGAGTTCCAACTACATGTATCCATATAGGAGAAAACAGAGTGAAACCTAAACATGAAAACGGTTACTGCAAAGGAACGGTTTAACCTAGAAGAACGAAATTTGGTGAGCCAAGTGGGATTTGTGTACTGATCATTACCTGCAAGTATCATCAAGATTAGTGAAAAAATGTTTGGTGAGATTTCAGGAAACTCGTAGTTTTTTGGAAGCTTGGCAACCCCTTTCAATGAAAGTGATTCTCGTCAGTCTCTGCTTGGGGCTATTTCAATAGGACACAAACCATAGCGATAGAACTTTGAACTACATTATTGTGCCAAGTTTCAAAGAGCTAGCACAAACGTCTTTGATTTAGAGTTCCAACTACATGTATCCACATAGGAGAAAACAGAGTGAAACCTAAACATGAAAACGGTTACTGCAAAGGAACGGTTTAACCTAGAAGAACGAAATTTGGTGAGCCAAGTGGGATTGGTGTACTGATCATTACCTGCAAGTATCATCAAGATTGGGTGAAAAAAAGTTTGCTGAGATTTCAGGAAACTCGTAGTTTTACGGAAGATTGGCAACCCCTTTCAATGAAAGGGATTCTCGTCAGTCTCTGCTTCGGGCTACTTCAATACGACACAAACCATAGCGATAGAACTTGGAACTACATTATTGTGCCAAGTTTCAAAGAGCTAGCACAAACCGTCTTTGATTTAGAGTTCCAACTACATGTATCCATAGAGGAGAAAATAGAGTGAAACCTAAACATGAAAACCGTTACTGCAAAGGAACGGTTTAACCTAGAAGAACGAAATTTGGTGAGCCAAGTGGGATTGGTGTACTGATCATTACCTGCAAGTATCATCAAGATTGGGTGAAAAAATGTTTGCTGAGATTTCAGGAAACTCGTAGTTTTTTGAAAGCTTGGCAACCCCTTTCAATGAAAGTGATTCTCGTCAGTCTCTGCTTGGGGCTACGTCAATAGGACACAAACCATAGCGATAGAACTTGGAACTACATTATTGTGCTAAGTTTCAAAGAGCTAGCACAAACCGCGTTTGATTTAGAGTTCCAACTACATGTATCCATATAGGAGAAAACAGAGTGAAACCTAAACATGAAAACGGTTACTGCAAAGGAACGGTTTAACCTAGAAGAACGAAATTTGGTAAGCCAAGTGGGATTGGTGTACTGATAATTACCTGCAAGTATCATCAAGATTGGGTGAAAAAATGTTTTTTGAGATTTCAGGAAACTCGTAGTTTTACAGAAGCTTGGCAACCCATTTCAATGAAAGTGATTCTCGTCAGTCTCTGCTTCGGGCTACTTCAATAGGACACAAACCATAGCGATAGAACTTGGAACTACATTATTGTGCCAAGTTTCAAAGAGCTAGCACAAACCGTGTTTGATTTAGAGTTCCAACTACATGTATCCATATAGGAGAAAAACAGAGTGAAACCTAAACATGAAAACGGTTACTACAAAGAAACGGTTTAACCTAGAAGAACGAAATTTGGTGAGCCAAGTGGGATTGGATTACTGATCATTACCTGCAAGTATCATCAAGATTGGTGAAAAAATGTTTGCTGAGATTTCACGAAACTCGTAGTTTTTTGGAAGCTTGGCAACCCCTTTCAATGAAAGTGATTCTCGTCAGTCTCTGCTTGGGGATACTTCAATAGGACACAAACCATAGCCATAGAACTTGGAACTACATTATTGTGCCATGTTTCAAAGAGCTAGCAAAAACCGTGTATGATTTAGAGTTCCAACTACATGTATCCATATAGGAGAAAACAGAGTGAAACTTAAACATGAAAACGGTTACTGCAAAGGAACGGTTTAACCTAGAAGAACGAAATTTGGTAAGCCAAGTGGGATTGGTGTACTGATCATTACCTGCAAGTATCATCAAGATTAGGTGAAAAAATGTTTGGTGAGATTTCAGGAAACTCGTAGTTTTTTGGAAGCTTGGCAACCCCTTTCAATGAAAGTGATTCTCGTCAGTCTCTGCTTGGGGCTATTTCAATAGGACACAAACCATAGCGATAGAACTTTGAACTACATTATTGTGCCAAGTTTCAAAGAGCTAGCACAAACCGTCTTTGATTTAGAGTTCCAACTACATGTATCCATATAGGAGAAAACAGAGTGAAACCTAAACATGAAAACAGTTACTGCAAAGGAACGGTTTAACCCTAGAAGAACGAAATTTGGTGAGCCAAGTGGGATTGGTGTACTGATCATTACCTGCAAGTATCATCAAGATTAGGTGAAAAAATGTTTGCTGAGATTTCAGGAAACTCGTAGTTTTTTGGAAGCTTGGCAACCCCTTTCAATGAAAGTGATTCTCGTCAGTCTCTGCTTGGGGCTATTTCAATAGGACACAAACCATAGCGATAGAACTTGGAATACATTATTGTGCCAAGTGTCAAAGAGCTAGCACAAACCCTGTTTGATTTAGAGTTCCAAGTACATGTATCCATATAGTAGAAAAGAGACTGAAACCCAAACATGAAAACGGTTACTGCAAAGGAACGGTTTAACCTAGAAGAACGAAATTTGGAGAGCCAAGTGGGATTGGTGCACTGATCATTACTTGCCTGTATCATCAAGATTGGGAGAAAAAATGTTTGCTGAAATTTCAGGAAACTCGTAGATTTATGGAAGTTTGGCAACCCCTTTCAATGAAAGTGATTCTCGTCAATCTCTGCTTGGGGCTACTTCAATAGGATACAAACCATAGCGATAGAACTTGGAACTATATTATTGTGCCAAGTTTCAAAGAATTAGCACAAACCGTGTTTGATTTAGAGTTCCAACTACATGTATCCATATAGGAGAAAACAGAGTGAAACCTAAACATGAAAACGGTTACTGCAAAGGAACGGTTTAACCTAGAATAACGAAATTTGGTGAGCCAAGTGTGATTGGACTACTGATCATTACCTGCAAGTATCATCAAGATTGGTGAAAAAAGGTTTGGTGAGATTTCAGGAAACTCGTAGTTTTTTTGGAAGCTTGGCAACCCCTTTCAATGAATGTGATGCTCGTCATACTCTGCTTGGGGCTACTTCAATAGGACACAAACCATAGCCATCGATCTTGGAACTACATTATTGTGCCAAGTATCAAAGAGCTAGCACAAATCGTGTTTGATTTAGAGTTCCAACTACATGTATCCATATAGGAGAAAACAGAGTGAAACCTAAACATGAAAACGGTTACTGCAAAGGAACGGTTTAACCTAGAATAACGAAATTTGGTGAGCCAAGTGTGATTGGATTACTGATCATTACCTGCAAGTATCATCAAGATTGGGTGAAAAAATGTTTGGTGAGATTTCAGGAAACTCGTAGTTTTTTTGGAAGCTTGGCAACCCCTTTCAATGAAAGTGATTCTGGTCAGTCTCTGCTTGCGGCTACTTCAATAGGACACAAACCATAGCGATAGAACTTGGAACTACATTATTGTGCCAAGTTTCAAAGAGCTAGCACAAACCGCGTTTGATTTAGAGTTCCAAATACATGTATCCATATAGGAGAAAACAGAGTGAAACCTAAACATGAAAACGGTTACTGCAAAGGAACGGTTTAACCTAGAAGAACGAAATTTGGTGAGCCAAGTGGGATTGGATTACTGATCATTACCTGCAAGTATCATCAAGATTGGTGAAAAAATGTTTGGTGAGATTTCAGGATTCTCGTAGTTTTACGGAAGCTTGGCAACCCCTTTCAATGAAAGTGATTCTCGTCAGTCTCTGCTTGGGGCTACTTCAGTAGGACACAAACCATAGCCATAGAACTTGGAACTACATTATTGTGCCAAGTTTCAAAGAGCTAGCACAAACCGTGTTTGATTTAGAGTTCCAAATACATGTATCCATATAGGAGAAAACAGAGTGAAACCTAAACATGAAAACGGTTACTGCAAAGGAACGGTTTAACCTAGAAGAACGAAATTTGGTGAGCCAAGTGGGATTGGTGTACTGATCATTACCTGCAAGTATCATCAAGATTGGGTGAAAAAAATGTTTGCTGAGATTTCAGGATTCTCGTAGTTTTACGGAAGCTTGGCAACCCCTTTCAATGAAAGTGATTCTCGTCAGTCTCTGCTTCGGGCTACTTCAATAGAACCCAAACCACAGACATAGAACTTGGAACTACATTATTGTGCCAAGTTTCAAAGAGCTAGCACAAACCGTGTTTGATTTAGAGTTCCAACTACATGTATCCATATAGGAGAAAACAGAGTGAAACCTAAACATGAAAACGGTTACTGTAAAGGAACGGTTTAACCTAGAAGAACGAAAGTTGGTGAGCCAAGTGGGATTGGATTACTGATCATTACCTGCAAGTATCATCAAGATTGGTGAAAAATGTTTGGTGAGATTTCAGGAAACTCGTAGTTTTTTTGGAAGCTTGGCAACCCCTTTCAATGAATGTGATACTCGTCAGTCTCTGCTTGGGGCTACTTCAATAGGACACAAACCATAGCCATAGAACTTGGAACTACATTATTGTGCCATGTTTCAAAGAGCTAGCACAAACCGTCTTTGATTTAGAGTTCCAACTACATGTATCCATAGAGGAGAAAATAGAGTGAAACCTAAACATGAAAACGGTTACTGCAAAGGAACGGTTTAACCTAGAAGAACGAAATTTGGTGAGCCAAGTGGGATTGGTGTACTGATCATTACCTGCCAGTATCATCAAGATTGGGTGAAAAAATGTTTGCTGAGATTTCAGGAATCTCGTAGTTTTTTGGAAGCTTGGCAACCAATTTCAATGAATGTGATTCTCGTCAGTCTCTGCTTGGGGCTACTTCAATAGGACACAAACCATAGCGATAGAACTTGGAACTACATCATTGTGCCAAGTTTCAAAGAGCTAGCACACACCGTCTTTGATTTAGAGTTCCAACTACATGTATCCATAGAGGAGAAAACAGAGTGAAACCTAAACATGAAAACGGTTACTGCAAAGGAACGGTTTAACCTAGAAGAACGAAATTTGGTGAGACAAGTGGGATTGGTGTACTGATCATTACCTGCAAGTATCATCAAGATTGGGTGAAAAAATGTTTGCTGAGATTTCAGGAAACTCGTAGTTTTACGGAAGCTTGGCAACCCATTTCAATGAAAGGGATGCTCGTCAGTCTCTGTTTCGGGCTACTTCAATAGGACACAAACCATAGCGATAGAACTTGGAACTACATTATTGTGCCATGTTTCAAAGAGCTAGCACAAACCGTCTTTGATTTAGAGTTCCAACTACATGTATCCATAGAGGAGAAAATAGAGTGAAACCTAAACATGAAAACGGTTACTGCAAAAGAACGGTTTAACCTAGAAGAACGAAATTTGGTGAGCCAAGTGGGATTGGTGTACTGATCATTACCTGCCAGTATCATCAAGATGGGTGAAAAATGTTTGCTGAGATTTCAGGAAACTCGTAGTTTTTTGGAAGCTTGGCAACCCCTTTCAATTAAAGTGATTCTCGTCAGTCTCTACTTCAGGCTACTTCAATAGGACACAAACCATAGCGATAGAACTTGGAACTACATTATTGTGCCAAGTTTCAAAGAGCTAGCACAAACCGTGTTTGATTTAGAGTTCCACCTACATGTATCCATATAGGAGAAAACAGAGTGAAACCTAAACATGAAAACGGTTACTGCAAAGAAACGGTTTAACCTAGAAGAACGAAATTTGGTGAGCCAAGTGGGATTGGATTACTGATCATTACCTGCAAGTATCATCAAGATTACTGAAAAATTTTTGCTGAGATTTCAGGAAACTCGTAGTTTTTTGGAAGCTTGGCAACCCCTTTCAATGAAAGTGATTCTCGTCAGTCTCTGCTTGGGGCTACTTCAATAGGACACAAACCATAGCCATAGAACTTGGAACTACATTATTGTGCCAAGTTTCAAAGAGCTAGCACAAACCGTGTTTGATTTAGAGTTCCAACTACATGTATCCATATAGGAGAAAACAGAGTGAAACCTAAACATGAAAACGGTTACTGCAAAGGAACGGTTTAACCTAGAAGAACGAAATTTGGTGAGCCAAGTGGATTTGTGTACTGATCATTACCTGCAAGTATCATCAAGATTAGGTGAAAAAATGTTTGGTGAGATTTCAGGAAACTCGTAGTTTTTTGGAAGCTTGGCAACCCCTTTCAATGAAAGTGATTCTCGTCAGTCTCTGCTTGGGGCTATTTCAATAGGACACAAACCATAGCGATAGAACTTTGAACTACATTATTGTGCCAAGTTTCAAAGAGCTAGCACAAACCGTCTTTGATTTAGAGTTCCAACTACATGTATCCATATAGGAGAAAACAGAGTGAAACCTAAACATGAAAACGGTTACTGCAAAGGAACGGTTTAACCTAGAAGAACGAAATTTGGTGAGCCAAGTGGGATTGGTGTACTGATCATTACCTGCAAGTATCATCAAGATTGGGTGAAAAAAAGTTTGCTGAGATTTCAGGAAACTCGTAGTTTTACGGAAGATTGGCAACCCCTTTCAATGAAAGGGATTCTCGTCAGTCTCTGCTTCGGGCTACTTCAATACGACACAAACCATAGCGATAGAACTTGGAACTACATTATTGTGCCAAGTTTCAAAGAGCTAGCACAAACCGTCTTTGATTTAGAGTTCCAACTACATGTATCCATAGAGGAGAAAATAGAGTGAAACCTAAACATGAAAACCGTTACTGCAAAGGAACGGTTTAACCTAGAAGAACGAAATTTGGTGAGCCAAGTGGGATTGGTGTACTGATCATTACCTGCAAGTATCATCAAGATTGGGTGAAAAAATGTTTGCTGAGATTTCAGGAAACTCGTAGTTTTTTGAAAGCTTGGCAACCCCTTTCAATGAAAGTGATTCTCGTCAGTCTCTGCTTGGGGCTACGTCAATAGGACACAAACCATAGCGATAGAACTTGGAACTACATTATTGTGCTAAGTTTCAAAGAGCTAGCACAAACCGCGTTTGATTTAGAGTTCCAACTACATGTATCCATATAGGAGAAAACAGAGTGAAACCTAAACATGAAAACGGTTACTGCAAAGGAACGGTTTAACCTAGAAGAACGAAATTTGGTAAGCCAAGTGGGATTGCTGTACTGATCATTACCTGCAAGTATCATCAAGATTGGGTGAAAAAATGTTTTTGAGATTTCAGAAACTCGTAGTTTTACAGAAGCTTGGCAACCCATTTCAATGAAAGTGATTCTCGTCAGTCTCTGCTTCGGGCTACTTCAATAGGACACAAACCATAGCGATAGAACTTGGAACTACATTATTGTGCCAAGTTTCAAAGAGCTAGCACAAACCGCGTTTGATTTAGAGTTCCAACTACATGTATCCATATAGGAGAAAACAGAGTGAAACCTAAACATGAAAACGGTTACTACAAAGAAACGGTTTAACCTAGAAGAACGAAATTTGGTTAGACAAGTGGGATTGGATTACTGATCATTACCTGCAAGTATCATCAAGATTGGTGAAAAAATGTTTGCTGAGATTTCAGGAAACTCGTAGTTTTTTGGAAGCTTGGCAACCCCTTTCAATGAAAGTGATTCTCGTCAGTCTCTGCTTGGGGATACTTCAATAGGACACAAACCATAGCCATAGAACTTGGAACTACATTATTGTGCCATGTTTCAAAGAGCTAGCACAAACCGTGTATGATTTAGAGTTCCAACTACATGTATCCATATAGGAGAAAACAGAGTGAAACCTAAACATGAAAACGGTTACTGCAAAGGAACGGTTTAACCTAGAAGAACGAAATTTGGTAAGCCAAGTGGGATTGGTGTACTGATCATTACCTGCAAGTATCATCAAGATTAGGTGAAAAAATGTTTGGTGAGATTTCAGGAAACTCGTAGTTTTTGGAAGCTTGGCAACCCCTTTCAATGAAAGTGATTCTCGTCAGTCTCTGCTTGGGGCTATTTCAATAGGACACAAACCATAGCGATAGAACTTTGAACTACATTATTGTGCCAAGTTTCAAAGAGCTAGCACAAACCGTCTTTGATTTAGAGTTCCAACTACATGTATCCATATAGGAGAAAACAGAGTGAAACCTAAACATGAAAACGGTTACTGCAAAGGAACGGTTTAACCTAGAAGAACGAAATTTGGTGAGCCAAGTGGAATTGGTTTACTGATCATTACCTGCAAGTATCATCAAGATTGGGTGAAAAAATGTTTGCTGAGATTTCAGGAAACTCGTAGTTTTACGGAAGCTTGGCAACGCCTTTCAATGAAAGGGATTCTCGTCAGTCTCTGCTTCGGGCTACTTCAATAGGACACAAACCATAGCGATAGAACTTGGAACTACATTATTGTGCCAAGTTTCAAAGAGCTAGCACAAACCGTCTTTGATTTAGAGTTCCAACTACATGTATCCATATAGGAGAAAACA
The DNA here is from genome assembly GCF_045843805.1 of Urocitellus parryii. Lineage (NCBI taxonomy): Eukaryota > Metazoa > Chordata > Mammalia > Rodentia > Sciuridae > Urocitellus > Urocitellus parryii. The sequence continues at coordinate 12,327 of NW_027554111.1, read as the reverse complement.
GAGTGAAACCTAAACATGAAAACGGTTACTGCAAAGGAACGGTTTAACCTAGAAGAACGAAATTTGGTAAGCCAAGTGGGATTGGTGTACTGATCATTACCTGCAAGTATCATCAAGATTAGGTGAAAAAATGTTTGCTGAGATTTCAGGAAACTCGTAGTTTTTTGGAAGCTTGGCAACCCCTTTCAATGAAAGTGATTCTCGTCAGTCTCTGCTTGGGGCTATTTCAATAGGACACAAACCATAGCGATAGAACTTGGAAATACATTATTGTGCCAAGTGTCAAAGAGCTAGCACAAACCCTGTTTGATTTAGAGTTCCAAGTACATGTATCCATATAGTAGAAAAGAGACTGAAACCCAAACATGAAAACGGTTACTGCAAAGGAACGGTTTAACCTAGAAGAACGAAATTTGGAGAGCCAAGTGGGATTGGTGCACTGATCATTACTTGCCTGTATCATCAAGATTGGGAGAAAAAATGTTTGCTGAAATTTCAGGAAACTCGTAGATTTATGGAAGTTTGGCAACCCCTTTCAATGAAAGTGATTCTCGTCAATCTCTGCTTGGGGCTACTTCAATAGGATACAAACCATAGCGATAGAACTTGGAACTATATTATTGTGCCAAGTTTCAAAGAATTAGCACAAACCGTGTTTGATTTAGAGTTCCAACTACATGTATCCATATAGGAGAAAACAGAGTGAAACCTAAACATGAAAACGGTTACTGCAAAGGAACGGTTTAACCTAGAATAACGAAATTTGGTGAGCCAAGTGTGATTGGATTACTGATCATTACCTGCAAGTATCATCAAGATTGGTGAAAAAATGTTTGGTGAGATTTCAGGAAACTCGTAGTTTTTTTGGAAGCTTGGCAACCCCTTTCAATGAATGTGATGCTCGTCATACTCTGCTTGGGGCTACTTCAATAGGACACAAACCATAGCCATCGATCTTGGAACTACATTATTGTGCCAAGTTTCAAAGAGCTAGCACAAACCGTGTTTGATTTAGAGTTCCAACTACATGTATCCATATAGGAGAAAACAGAGTGAAACCTAAACATGAAAACGGTTACTGCAAAGGAACGGTTTAACCTAGAATAACGAAATTTGGTGAGCCAAGTGTGATTGGATTACTGATCATTACCTGCAAGTATCATCAAGATTGGGTGAAAAAATGTTTGGTGAGATTTCAGGAAACTCGTAGTTTTTTTGGAAGCTTGGCAACCCCTTTCAATGAAAGTGATTCTCGTCAGTCTCTGCTTGGGGCTACTTCAGTAGGACACAAACCATAGCCATAGAACTTGGAACTACATTATTGTGCCAAGTTTCAAAGAGCTAGCACAAACCGTGTTTGATTTAGAGTTCCAACTACATGTATCCATATAGGAGAAAACAGAGTGAAACCTAAACATGAAAACGGTTACTGCAAAGGAACGGTTTAACCTAGAAGAACGAAATTTGGTGAGCCAAGTTGGATTGGATTACTGATCATTACCTGCAAGTATCATCAAGATTGGTGAAAAAAGGTTTGGTGAGATTTAAGGTAACTCGTAGTTTTACGGAAGCTTGGCAACCCCTTTCAATGAAAGTGATTCTCGTCAGTCTCTGCTTGGGGCTACTTCAGTAGGACACAAACCATAGCCATAGAACTTGGAACTACATTATTGTGCCAAGTTTCAAAGAGCTAGCACAAACCGTGTTTGTTTTAGAGTTCCAACTACATGTATCCATATAGGAGAAAACAGAGTGAATCCTAAACATGAAAACGGTTACTGCAAAGGAACGGTTTAACCTAGAAGAACGAAATTTGGAGAGCCAAGTGGGATTGGTGCACTGATCATTACTTGCCTGTATCATCAAGATTGGGAGAAAAAATGTTTGCTGAAATTTCAGGAAACTCGTAGATTTATGGAAGTTTGGCAACCCCTTTCAATGAATGTGATGCTCGTCATACTCTGCTTGGGGCTACTTCAATAGGACACAAACCATAGCCATCGATCTTGGAACTACATTATTGTGCCAAGTATCAAAGAGCTAGCACAAACCGTGTTTGATTTAGAGTTCCAACTACATGTATCCATATAGGAGAAAACAGAGTGAAACCTAAACATGAAAACGGTTACTGTAAAGGAACGGTTTAACCTAGAAGAACGAAATTTGGTGAGCCAAGTGGGATTGGATTACTGATCATTACCTGCCAGTATCATCAAGATTGGGTGAAAAAATGTTTGCTGAGATTTCAGGAAACTCGTAGTTTTTTGGAAGCTTGGCAACCCCTTTCAATGAAAGTGATTCTCGTCAGTCTCTACTTCAGGCTACTTCAATAGGACACAAACCATAGCTATAGAACTTGGAACTACATTATTGTGCCAAGTTTCAAAGAGCTAGCACAAACCGTGTTTGATTTAGAGTTCCACCTACATGTATCCATATAGGAGAAAACAGAGTGAAACCTAAACATGAAAACGGTTACTGCAAAGAAACGGTTTAACCTAGAAGAACGAAATTTGGTGAGCCAAGTGGGATTGGTGTACTGATCATTACCTGCAAGTATCATCAAGATTGCTGAAAAAATTTTTGCTGAGATTTCAGGAAATTCGTAGTTTTTTGGAAGCTTGGCAACCCCTTACAATGAAAGTGATTCTCGTCAGTCTCTGCTTGGGGCTACTTCAATAGGACACAAACCATAGCCATAGAACTTGGAACTACATTATTGTGCCAAGTTTCAAAGAGCTAGCACAAACCGTGTTTGATTTAGAGTTCCAACTACATGTATCCATATAGGAGAAAACAGAGTGAAACCTAAACATGAAAACGGTTACTGCAAACGAACGGTTTAACCTAGAAGAACGAAATTTGGTGAGCCAAGTGGGATTTGTGTACTGATCATTACCTGCAAGTATCATCAAGATTAGGTGAAAAAATGTTTGGTGAGATTTCAGGAAACTCGTAGTTTTTTGGAAGCTTGGCAACCCCTTTCAATGAAAGTGATTCTCGTCAGTCTCTGCTTGGGGCTATTTCAATAGGACACAAACCATAGCGATAGAACTTTGAACTACATTATTGTGCCAAGTTTCAAAGAGCTAGCACAAACCGTCTTTGATTTAGAGTTCCAACTACATGTATCCATATAGGAGAAAACAGAGTGAAACCTAAACATGAAAACGGTTACTGCAAAGGAACGGTTTAACCTAGAAGAACGAAATTTGGTGAGCCAAGTGGGATTGGTTTACTGATCATTACCTGCAAGTATCATCAAGATTGGGTGAAAAAATGTTTGCTGAGATTTCAGGAAACTCGTAGTTTTACGGAAGCTTGGCAACGCCTTTCAATGAAAGGGATTCTCGTCAGTCTCTGCTTCGGGCTACTTCAATAGGACACAAACCATAGCGATAGAACTTGGAACTACATTATTGTGCCAAGTTTCAAAGAGCTAGCACAAACCGTCTTTGATTTAGAGTTCCAACTACATGTATCCATATAGGAGAAAACAGAGTGAAACCTAAACATGAAAACGGTTACTGCAAAGGAACGGTTTAACCTAGAAGAACGAAATTTGGTAAGCCAAGTGGGATTGGTGTACTGATCATTACCTGCAAGTATCATCAAGATTAGGTGAAAAAATGTTTGCTGAGATACCAGGAAACTCGTAGTTTTTTGGAAGCTTGGCAACCCCTTTCAATGAAAGTGATTCTCGTCAGTCTCTGCTTGGGGCTATTTCAATAGGACACAAACCATAGCGATAGAACTTGGAAATACATTATTGTGCCAAGTGTCAAAGAGCTAGCACAAACCCTGTTTGATTTAGAGTTCCAAGTACATGTATCCATATAGTAGAAAAGAGACTGAAACCCAAACATGAAAACGGTTACTGCAAAGGAACGGTTTAACCTAGAAGAACGAAATTTGGAGAGCCAAGTGGGATTGGTGCACTGATCATTACTTGCCTGTATCATCAAGATTGGGAGAAAAAATGTTTGCTGAAATTTCAGGAAACTCGTAGATTTATGGAAGTTTGGCAACCCCTTTCAATGAAAGTGATTCTCGTCAATCTCTGCTTGGGGCTACTTCAATAGGATACAAACCATAGCGATAGAACTTGGAACTATATTATTGTGCCAAGTTTCAAAGAATTAGCACAAACCGTGTTTGATTTAGAGTTCCAACTACATGTATCCATATAGGAGAAAACAGAGTGAAACCTAAACATGAAAACGGTTACTGCAAAGGAACGGTTTAACCTAGAATAACGAAATTTGGTGAGCCAAGTGTGATTGGATTACTGATCATTACCTGCAAGTATCATCAAGATTGGTGAAAAAAGGTTTGGTGAGATTTCAGGAAACTCGTAGTTTTTTTGGAAGCTTGGCAACCCCTTTCAATGAATGTGATGCTCGTCATACTCTGCTTGGGGCTACTTCAATAGGACACAAACCATAGCCATCGATCTTGGAACTACATTATTGTGCCAAGTATCAAAGAGCTAGCACAAACCGTATTTGATTTAGAGTTCCAACTACATGTATCCATATAGGAGAAAACAGAGTGAAACCTAAACATGAAAACGGTTACTGCAAAGGAACGGTTTAACCTAGAATAACGAAATTTGGTGAGCCAAGTGTGATTGGATTACTGATCATTACCTGCAAGTATCATCAAGATTGGGTGAAAAAATGTTTGGTAAGATTTCAGGAAACTCGTAGTTTTTTTGGAAGCTTGGCAACCCCTTTCAATGAAAGTGATTCTGGTCAGACTCTGCTTGCGGCTATTTCAATAGGACACAAACCATAGCGATAGAACTTGGAACTACATTATTGTGCCAAGTTTCAAAGAGCTAGCACAAACCGCGTTTGATTTAGAGTTCCAACTACATGTATCCATATAGGAGAAAACAGAGTGAAACCTAAACATGAAAACGGTTACTGCAAAGGAACGGTTTAACCTAGAAGAACGAAATTTGGTGAGCCAAGTTGGATTGGATTACTGATCATTACCTGCAAGTATCATCAAGATTGGTGAAAAAATGTTTGGTGAGATTTCAGGTAACTCGTAGTTTTACGGAAGCTTGGCAACCCCTTTCAATGAAAGTGATTCTCGTCAGTCTCTGCTTGGGGCTACTTCAGTAGGACACAAACCATAGCCATAGAACTTGGAACTACATTATTGTGCCAAGTTTCAAAGAGCTAGCACAAACCGTGTTTGTTTTAGAGTTCCAACTACATGTATCCATATAGGAGAAAACAGAGTGAATCCTAAACATGAAAACGGTTACTGCAAAGGAACGGTTTAACCTAGAAGAACGAAATTTGGAGAGCCAAGTGGGATTGGTGCACTGATCATTACTTGCCTGTATCATCAAGATTGGGAGAAAAAATGTTTGCTGAAATTTCAGGAAACTCGTAGATTTATGGAAGTTTGGCAACCCCTTTCAATGAATGTGATGCTCGTCATACTCTGCTTGGGGCTACTTCAATAGGACACAAACCATAGCCATCGATCTTGGAACTACATTATTGTGCCAAGTATCAAAGAGCTAGCACAAACCGTGTTTGATTTAGAGTTCCAACTACATGTATCCATATAGGAGAAAACAGAGTGAAACCTAAACATGAAAACGGTTACTGTAAAGGAACGGTTTAACCTAGAAGAACGAAATTTGGTGAGCCAAGTGGGATTGGATTACTGATCATTACCTGCAAGTATCATCAAGATTGGTGAAAAAATGTTTGGTGAGATTTCAAGAAACTCGTAGTTTTTTTGGAAGCTTGGCAACCCCTTTCAATGAATGTGATACTCGTCAGTCTCTGCTTGGGGCTACTTCAATAGGACACAAACCATAGCCATAGAACTTGGAACTACATTATTGTGCCAAGTATCAAAGAGCTAGCACAAACCGTGTTTGATTTAGTGTTCCAACTACATGTATCCATATAGGAGAAAACAGAGTGAAACCTAAACATGAAAACGGTTACTGCAAAGGAACGGTTTAACCTAGAAGAACGAAATTTGGTGAGCCAAGTGTGATTGGATTACTGATCATTACCTGCAAGTATCAACAAGATTGGTGAAAAAAGGTTTGGTGAGATTTCAGGAAACTTGTAGTTTTTTTGGAAGCTTGGCAACCCCTTTCAATGAATGTGATTCTCGTCAGTCTCTGCTTGGGGCTACTTCAATAGGACACAAACCATAGCCATAGAACTTGGAACTACATTATTGTGCCAAGTATCAAAGAGCTAGCACAAACCGTGTTTGATTTAGAGTTCCAACTACATGTATCCATATAGGAGAAAACAGAGTGAAACCTAAACATGAAAACGGTTACTGCAAAGGAACGGTTTAACCTAGAATAACGAAATTTGGTGAGCCAAGTGTGATTGGATTACTGATCATTACCTGCAAGTATCATCAAGATTGGTGAAAAAATGTTTGCTGAGATTTCAGGAAACTCGTAGTTTTTTGGAAGCTTGGCAACCCCTTTCAATGAAAGTGATTCTCGTCAGTCTCTGCTTGGGGCTATTTCAATAGGACACAAACCATAGCGATAGAACTTGGAAATACATTATTGTGCCAAGTGTCAAAGAGCTAGCACAAACCCTGTTTGATTTAGAGTTCCAAGTACATGTATCCATATAGTAGAAAAGAGACTGAAACCCAAACATGAAAACGGTTACTGCAAAGGAACGGTTTAACCTAGAAGAACGAAATTTGGAGAGCCAAGTGGGATTGGTGCACTGATCATTACTTGCCTGTATCATCAAGATTGGGACAAAAAATGTTTGCTGAAATTTCAGGAAACTCGTAGATTTATGGAAATTTGGTAACCCCTTTCAATGAAAGTGATTCTCGACAATCTCTGCTTGGGGCTACTTCAATAGGATACAAACCATAGCGATAGAACTTGGAACTATATTATTGTGCCAAGTTTCAAAGAATTAGCACAAACCGTGTTTGATTTAGAGTTCCAACTACATGTATCCATATAGGAGAAAACAGAGTGAAACCTAAACATGAAAACGGTTACTGCAAAGGAACGGTTTAACCTAGAATAACGAAATTTGGTGAGCCAAGTGTGATTGGATTACTGATCATTACCTGCAAGTATCATCAAGATTGGTGAAAAAAGGTTTGGTGAGATTTCAGGAAACTCGTAGTTTTTTTGGAAGCTTGGCAACCCCTTTCAATGAATGTGATGCTCGTCATACTCTGCTTGGGGCTACTTCAATAGGACACAAACCATAGCCATCGATCTTGGAACTACATTATTGTGCCAAGTATCAAAGAGCTAGCACAAACCGTGTTTGATTTAGAGTTCCAACTACATGTATCCATATAGGAGAAAACAGAGTGAAACCTAAACATGAAAACGGTTACTGCAAAGGAACGGTTTAACCTAGAATAACGAAATTTGGTGAGCCAAGTGTGATTGGATTACTGATCATTACCTGCAAGTATCATCAAGATTGGGTGAAAAAATGTTTGGTGAGATTTCAGGAAACTCGTAGTTTTTTTGGAAGCTTGGCAACCCCTTTCAATGAAAGTGATTCTGGTCAGACTCTGCTTGCGGCTATTTCAATAGGACACAAACCATAGCGATAGAACTTGGAACTACATTATTGTGCCAAGTTTCAAAGAGCTAGCACAAACCGCGTTTGATTTAGAGTTCCAACTACATGTATCCATATAGGAGAAAACAGAGTGAAACCTAAACATGAAAACGGTTACTGCAAAGGAACGGTTTAACCTAGAAGAACGAAATTTGGTGAGCCAAGTGGGATTGGATTACTGATCATTACCTGCAAGTATCATCAAGATTGGTGAAAAAATGTTTGGTGAGATTTCAGGTAACTCGTAGTTTTACGGAAGCTTGGCAACCCCTTTCAATGAAAGTGATTCTCGTCAGTCTCTGCTTGGGGCTACTTCAGTAGGACACAAACCATAGCCATAGAACTTGGAACTACATTATTGTGCCAAGTTTCAAACAGCTAGCACAAACCGTGTTTGTTTTAGAGTTCCAACTACATGTATCCATATAGGAGAAAACAGAGTGAAACCTAAACATGAAAACGGTTACTGCAAAGGAACGGTTTAACCTAGAAGAACGAAATTTGGTGAGCCAAGTGGGATTGGTGTACTGATCATTACCTGCAAGTATCATCAAGATTGGGTGAAAAAATGTTTGCTGAGATTTCAGGATTCTCGTAGTTTTACGGAAGCTTGGCAACCCCTTTCAATGAAAGTGATTCTCGTCAGTCTCTGCTTCGGGCTACTTCAATAGGACACAAACCACAGACATAGAACTTGGAACTACATTATTGTGCCAAGTTTCAAAGAGCTAGCACAAACCGTGTTTGATTTAGAGTTCCAACTACATGTATCCATATAGGAGAAAACAGAGTGAAACCTAAACATGAAAACGGTTACTGTAAAGGAACGGTTTAACCTAGAAGAACGAAATTTGGTGAGCCAAGTGGGATTGGATTACTGATCATTACCTGCAAGTATCATCAAGATTGGTGAAAAAATGTTTGGTGAGATTTCAAGAAACTCGTAGTTTTTTTGGAAGCTTGGCAACCCCTTTCAATGAATGTGATACTCGTCAGTCTCTGCTTGGGGCTACTTCAATAGGACACAAACCATAGCCATAGAACTTGGAACTACATTATTGTGCCAAGTATCAAAGAGCTAGCACAAACCGTGTTTGATTCAGTGTTCCAACTACATGTATCCATATAGGAGAAAACAGAGTGAAACGTAAACATGAAAACGGTTACTGCAAAGGAACGGTTTAACCTAGAAGAACGAAATTTGGTGAGCCAAGTGTGATTGGATTACTGATCATTACCTGCAAGTATCAACAAGATTGGTGAAAAAAGGTTTGGTGAGATTTCAGGAAACTCGTAGTTTTTTTGGAAGCTTGGCAACCCCTTTCAATGAATGTGATTCTCGTCAGTCTCTGCTTGGGGCTACTTCAATAGGACACAAACCATAGCCATAGAACTTGGAACTACATTATTGTGCCAAGTATCAAAGAGCTAGCACAAACCGTGTTTGATTTAGAGTTCCAACTACATGTATCCATATAGGAGAAAACAGAGTGAAACCTAAACATGAAAACGGTTACTGCAAAGGAACGGTTTAACCTAGAATAACGAAATTTGGTGAGCCAAGTGTGATTGGATTACTGATCATTACCTGCAAGTATCATCAAGATTGGTGAAAAAATGTTTGCTGAGATTTCAGGAAACTCGTAGTTTTTTGGAAGCTTGGCAACCCCTTTCAATGAAAGTGATTCTCGTCAGTCTCTGCTTGGAGCTACTTCAATAGGACACAAACCATAGCGATAGAACTTGGAACTACATTATTGTGCCAAGTTTCAAAGAGCTAGCACAAACCGCGATTGATTTAGAGTTCCAAATACATGTATCCATATAGGAGAAAACAGAGTGAAACCTAAACATGAAAACGGTTACTGCAAAGGAACGGTTTAACCTAGAAGAACGAAATTTGGTGAGCCAAGTGGGATGGGTGTACTGATCATTACCTGCAAGTATCATCAAGATTGGGTGAAAAAATGTTTGCTGAGATTTCAGGGAACTCGTAGTTTTACGGAAGCTTGGCAACCCCTTTCAATGAAAGTGATTCTCGTCAGTCTCTGCTTCGGGCTACTTCAATAGGACACAAACCATAGCGATAGAACTTGGAACTACATTATTGTGCCAAGTTTCAAAGAATTAGCAAAAACCGTGTTTGATTTAGAGTTCCGAATACATGTATACATATAGGACAAAACAGAGTGAAACCTAAACATGAAAACGGTTACTGCAAAGGAACGGTTTAACCTAGAAGAACGAAATTTGGTGAGCGAAGTGGGATTGGTGTACTGATCATTACCTGCAAGTATCATCAAGATTGGGTGAAAAAATGTTTGCTGAGATTTCAGGAAACTCGTAGTTTTACGGAAGTTTGGCAACCCCTTTCAATGAAAGTGATTCTCGTCAGTCTCTGCTTCGGGCTACTTCAATAGGACACAAACCATAGCGATAGAACTTTGAACTACATTATTGTGCCAAGTTTCAAAGAGCTAGCACAAACCGTGTTTGATTTAGAGTTCCAACTGAATGTATCCATATAGGAGAAAACAGAGTGAAACCTAAACATGAAAACGGTTACTGCAAAGGAACGGTTTAACCTAGAAGAACGAAATTTGGTGAGCCAAGTGGGATTGGATTACTGATCATTACCTGCAAGTATCATCAAGATTGGTGAAAAAAGGTTTGGTGAGATTTCAGGAAACTCGTAGTATTTTTGGAAGCTTGGCAACCCCTTTCAATGAATGTGATGCTCGTCATACTCTGCTTGGGGCTACTTCAATAGGACACAAACCATAGCCATCGATCTTGGAACTACATTATTGTGCCAAGTATCAAAGAGCTAGCAGAAACCGTGTTTGATTTAGAGTTCCAACTACATGTATCCATATAGGAGAAAACAGAGTGAAACCTAAACATGAAAACGGTTACTGCAAAGGAACGGTTTAACCTAGAATAACGAAATTTGGTGAGCCAAGTGTGATTGGATTACTGATCATTACCTGCAAGTATCATCAAGATTGGGTGAAAAAATGTTTGGTGAGATTTCAGGAAACTCGTAGTTTTTTTGGAAGCTTGGCAACCCCTTTCAATGAAAGTGATTCTGGTCAGACTCTGCTTGCGGCTATTTCAATAGGACACAAACCATAGCGATAGAACTTGGAACTACATTATTGTGCCAAGTTTCAAAGAGCTAGCACAAACCGCGTTTGATTTAGAGTTCCAACTACATGTATCCATATAGGAGAAAACAGAGTGAAACCTAAACATGAAAACGGTTACTGCAAAGGAACGGTTTAACCTAGAAGAACGAAATTTGGTGAGCCAAGTGGGATTGGATTACTGATCATTACCTGCAAGTATCATCAAGATTGGTGAAAAAATGTTTGGTGAGATTTCAGGTAACTCGTAGTTTTACGGAAGCTTGGCAACCCCTTTCAATGAAAGTGATTCTCGTCAGTCTCTGCTTGGGGCTACTTCAGTAGGACACAAACCATAGCCATAGAACTTGGAACTACATTATTGTGCCAAGTTTCAAAGAGCTAGCACAAACCGTGTTTGTTTTAGAGTTCCAACTACATGTATCCATATAGGAGAAAACAGAGTGAAACCTAAACATGAAAACGGTTACTGCAAAGGAACGGTTTAACCTAGAAGAACGAAATTTGGTGAGCCAAGTGGGATTGGTGTACTGATCATTACCTGCAAGTATCATCAAGATTGGGTGAAAAAATGTTTGCTGAGATTTCAGGATTCTCGTAGTTTTACGGAAGCTTGGCAACCCCTTTCAATGAAAGTGATTCTCGTCAGTCTCTGCTTCGGGCTACTTCAATAGGACACAAACCACAGACATAGAACTTGGAACTACATTATTGTGCCAAGTTTCAAAGAGCTAGCACAAACCGTGTTTGATTTAGAGTTCCAACTACATGTATCCATATAGGAGAAAACAGAGTGAAACCTAAACATGAAAACGGTTACTGTAAAGGAACGGTTTAACCTAGAAGAACGAAATTTGGTGAGCCAAGTGGGATTGGATTACTGATCATTACCTGCAAGTATCATCAAGATTGGTGAAAAAATGTTTGGTGAGATTTCAGGAAACTCGTAGTTTTTTTGGAAGCTTGGCAACCCCTTTCAATGAATGTGATTCTCGTCAGTCTCTGCTTGGGGCTACTTCAATAGGACACAAACCATAGCCATAGAACTTGGAACTACATTATTGTGCCAAGTATCAAAGAGCTAGCACAAACCGTGTTTGATTTAGTGTTCCAACTACATGTATCCATATAGGAGAAAACAGAGTGAAACCTAAACATGAAAACGGTTACTGCAAAGGAACGGTTTAACCTAGAATAACGAAATTTGGTGAGCCAAGTGTGATTGGATTACTGATCATTACCTGCAAGTATCAACAAGATTGGTGAAAAAAGGTTTGGTGAGATTTCAGGAAACTCGTAGTTTTTTTGGAAGCTTGGCAACCCCTTTCAATGAATGTGATTCTCGTCAGTCTCTGCTTGGGGCTACTTCAATAGGACACAAACCATAGCCATAGAACTTGGAACTACATTATTGTGCCAAGTATCAAAGAGCTAGCACAAACCGTGTTTGATTTAGAGTTCCAACTACATGTATCCATATAGGAGAAAACAGAGTGAAACCTAAACATGAAAACGGTTACTGCAAAGGAACGGTTTAACCTAGAATAACGAAATTTGGTGAGCCAAGTGTG